>NC_087210.1:86053289-86075789 GCF_015104395.2 Macrobrachium nipponense | reverse complement strand
TATTTAATGTAGGGTCTTGGATTGTCCTGAGAGGGAAAAATAAGGAAAAAAACGTGAATATAAAAAATGAATATCCTATTTAATGTAGGGCGTCGGATTGTCCTGAGAGAGAAAACTGAAAAAAATGACTATAAAAATCAATCTACTAATTAATGTAGGGTGTTGCACTATCCGGAGAGGGAAGAATAAAGAAAAACTCGCGAATACTGAAAATGAATAAATTAAAATATACTCCTCGTAGCAAGAGCCTTGATATGGAGAAACAAATCCACCGTTATGTATGAGTACAACTATGTTTAAAAATAAATCTTAAACAGAGCGCTTTCGGGAATCTATTCCATTCCCATTCCGTCTGAAAAGGGGAATCGAAGAGATTCCAGAAAGCTCTTTTTAGAGGCATATTTTCAAATTATTCAAATAAGTGAGAATTTCCACTGTAAACCGGACATCTGAACTTAGGGATCTGCTATCTCACTGTGAAACAGCAGTAAAATCATAAAATAAAATTACAGACTCAAGGTCAAAAAATGCAAATATCTTTGTCACATGTGTGCTTGTTGGCAATATGCCTTGAAAAGGCTGTCCGATATTATTCATTCACCCAAAGACCTTATCAACCAGTCTGTCTGCCTATTTATCACAAAAACAGCCACAGAACTTCATATATATATATATATATATATATATATATATATATATATATATATATATATATATATATATATATATATATATATATATATATATATATATATATATATATATATATATATATATATATATGGTAATGGGGTGGCGTGAACTGACATGTGACGTGAGATATGGAATTCTGGAAATTGAATTCCAGGATTTTCCATGAATACTTTTGTGCTGAAGTATATCCTCAGGCACCTATTTACTCTCGTGAGACTTGCAGATTTATAGGTGTTATTCATAGTGTGGATAGTGTTTCTTCTCTTATTATTATTATTATTATTATTATTATTATTATTATTATTATGAAACGACAGTAACTGTTGTTACAACTTTTTTATGAGGTGTTAGTAATCATCTTCTAAGATGGTTATGTTTTTTAGCTCAGTTTGTTTCTTAGCTCAATTAGTTACACAATGAGTGATATATTTTGAAGCTTAATTATATATATATATATATATATATATATATATATATATATATTATATATACATACAATTAAGCTTCAAAATATATCACTCGTTGTGTAACTAATCTAGCTAAGAAACAAACTGAGCTAAAAACATAACCATCTTAGAAGATGATTACTAACACCTCAAAAAGAAGTTGTAACAACAGTTACTGTCGTTTCATAATAATAATAATAATAATATGAAGACCCTGAAGGAGGAACATCACCGCCTGCGAGAAGAATGGGCGGAAATACGTGCTGAAGCTGTCCGCCCTGATCCTGATGACAATACCAGACACGACACCTCTGCAAGAGACCACTACACCAACCAAACGACCGGAGCGGAGGACCAGCGCGAGCCTCCCCAACCTACGAAGATATTAACGGCGCGCCTTGCCTACCTAAGCGAAGAAGACATGCGTAAAACGGGTTAGGGGCGTAACCCGTAAACTTGTTGCCCTCAACGGCGGTAAGCTACGCATTCAAGAAAAGACGCAGAGGTATATCAACCTCACTGCCTACCAGCCCACCCCTGAACAAAATGACATATTAAACCTCGGACTAAACTGCCACTTCATGTCAAAACCGAAGAAACACGAGAAACGCCTGGAGATTGAGATGCTCCTCGACTCGATTCAGCAGTTGGAAGCAAAGAAGATCCTGACAACGACGGACGCCCTTCAACCTCTTCTGCTAGCAGAGGCCCTACGGACAGGGGGTCATACTCGAGCGGTATTTACACCAAAGAGATGAAGGAGGCAGCCGCATCTGAAGAAGAAGGAAGACCATCACCGTAAGGCGTGCAGACAAGACAGCCGCGTTCGTGCTCATCAGCACCTCGGAATACTTCGAGAAACTCGACGCCATCTTGTCTGATGTCTCTAAGTTCGAGAGACTTACGAAGAACCCGACGGAAGACATCAAACGCGACGCCAACCGGGTCATCGCAGCCGTGAATGCCGCTGCGAAATGCCACACACCTCCCGCCCCATCCAAGGTGACTACAGCCTCGGCTACCTATACGGGAACGTGAAGACCCACAAGGAAGGCAACCCCCTACGCCCGATCATCACCCAAAACGCCCGCCCCGGACTTACGCTCTGGCCAAACGCCTTAATAAAATTCTGACCCCCTATATCCCCTCCAGGTACTGCCTCACCTCATCGGTGGAATTTTTGGAGAAGATCCGCGACTCCCCCGGTGCGGGAACCATGGCGTCCTTAGACGTTGAGTCCCTATTCACCAACGTCCCAGTCGACGAGACGATAGGGATCATCATGGAGCGGGTATATAGGAATCCCGATATGAGACCCCCTAACATCCCAGAAGACTCCTTACGAACCCTGCTGGATATCTGTACGAAGAGAGCCCCTTTCACCACCCACCGAGGACAGATGTACCGCCAAAAGGACGGCGTAGCGATGGGGTCCCCTTAGGAGTCCTCTTCGCTAACTTCTACATGGGAGAAGTGGAAGAAAGGGTCTTCTCGCAACACAGATGTCCCCGCACATATGGACGCTACATCGATGACATCTTCGTGCAAGCCGACTGCGAGGATGAGGTAGAAGCCCTTCGGCAGCAGTTCCTGCAGCACAGCGCACTCAACTTCACTGTCGAGTATAGCAGCAACGATCGGCTCCCCTTCCTTGACGTCCTTGTCACGAAGACGAATCAGAAGTTGGCGACTACAGTTTACACCAAAGCTACGAACCTCGGACTTTGTCTGAATGGTGATAGCGAGTGTCCTGCGCGGTTCAAGACCACCACCGTCAGGGCCTTCGTCAGGAGGGCCCTCTCGCACTGTTCGACGTGGCAGGACACACACCTCGAACTCGACCGAGCATCCCAGATGCTAATTAACAATGGGTACTCGAACAAACTCGTAAACCGAGAAACTCGAGCCGCCCTTGACAAGAGGTACATGACGGAGGAAGAGAGAAGGAACATTCCGCCCCCGGAGGATATCAAACTTTTCTATAAAGCCTTCATGCACCACCAATACAAGGAGGAAGAAGCAGCCTGAAGAAAATAATAGAGGAACACGTCCGCCCCATGGAGGAAGGAAAGAGAGTGTCCCTCATTATTTACTACAAGAATCGGCGTACGAAAGACCTCCTGATGAAGAACAACCCCTCCCCACCGGTAGGAGACCCCCTGAAGCAGTCCAACGTCGTCTACCGATACGTATGCCCCGCCCAAGGATGCCCTGGGATTTACATCGGCATGACGACGATGCGCCTGTCGAAGAGGATTTCCTGCCACGCCCAGGAGGGCGCCATTAGGCAGCACGCCCTTGTAGTACACCGCAGAAACATCACGAGAGACGACATCGTCAGGAATATTAAGATCATCGGGAGAGCACCTGACCCACGACGTCTGCGTCTCCTAGAAGCGCTGCTCATCCTCGAGAAAAGCCTCCCCTTAATACCACCCAAGAAGCGTTCCTGATACCGACGTGTATGAGGAGGACCAACACCCCCTCCCCCCTAACGAAAGTACCAGCGCGCATGAAACGAACACCGGACATGAGAATAATACCAGGGGTGACGTCACTCAGGTAGAAGCCAATCAAGAGGCTCCCGGTGATACCCCCCACCTGAGAAGGTCTGCAAGACTCGTTAACGCCCGCCGTATGATGAGTCACCTTCCCGGGAACCAATGAGAACCCGACCTGCCGGAGAGGTGCTCTGACCGTACTCAAGAGCTCGCAACACCACGATAAAAGGAGATGGACTCGCCACTGGAAATTCGTACGGGCTGCTCTGTGAGCAAGAACCCGTGCTGGCACAAGGCCAGCTTAATCTTAAACAACAACAACACTGGAATCATACGGGCTGCTCTGTGAGCAAGAGCCCGTGCTGGCACAAGGCCAGCTTAATCTTAAACAACAACAACACTGGAATTCAGTCCCTCAGCAGTTATCGCTTGATAATGTCCTGTCGATCAGGAGGAAACGTCGCGTTAGAGAGAGAGAGAGAGAGAGAGAGAGAGAGAGAGAGAGAGAGAGAGAATTGTATAAGCAATAATAAATCAAATGACTCAACCGAATTTTACCATGCCCTTTGGTGCGTTGCTCGCCAGTCTAAGCAACAACGAGAAAGCCGTCATCAGAAAGATAGAGAAGACTCTTTATAAGATTAATAGTGCTGAGGCAGCAATCATTTTTAACAAAACATGTCTACGAGAGGGTCACCTCCGAAATAATAATAATATAATAATAATAATAATAATAATAAAATAATAATAAAAAAATAATAATAATAAGAGAAAGAAAACCCAACCATCCACACTATGAATAACACCTATAAATCTGCAAGTCTCACGAGAGTAAATAGGTGCCTGAGGATAAACTTCAGCACAAAAGTATTCATGGAAAATCCTGGAATTCAATTTCCAGAATTCCTTCCCTCGCGTCACATGTCAGTTCACGCCACCCCGTACCCTTCTGACGTCACCACGCCTCTCCTACACTCCTACACGATGGATAGGACACGGTTCATGTTGCAATTATCTGCCATAGTGTCTGAGTCTAACTATATTATTATTATTATTATTAATATTATTATTATTATTACATGTGAAATTACACTTATAATACGTCTCCTTCTTGCTTCCTTATCCTTGACGAGGGATGCCCAAAACGACACACACATACATACATACATAGACATACACAGACACATATAACATTAAAAAGAATATAATCACGCACCCGTGCACGCACACAGTTTGTGTGTACATGTACCCTGTATATCACCACTAAGGACGGTTTTTTCAAAAAATACAAAGTGTATATATAATATATAAATATCAAAATATATATAAAAATATTATATTTGTATTAATATAATATTATTAATATATACATATTTATAACATATCTATAAAACATACGCACACACACACGGATATATATACTATATATATATATATATTATATATATATATATATATATATATATATTATATATATAATATATATATTATAAACTAGATGATGTGTACTGTGCTCGTAAGTATGTATGTATGAATGTCTTGTTTCCCTAAAACATTTCGTACATTTTATCAGTAATACGCGGGCACTATCTACAAAGAGAGATGCATAGCCAACAAAGGTGGGTCGTGCCCGTTACCCCCCCCCCCCCAAAAAAAAAAAAAAAAAAAAAAAAGCAGCTATACGGTGTTATGCAACGCAGAGGTTACGTAATTTGAATTGATCAGGTCATAAAGACGTATACAAGAATCGAGTAAACGAAGGAAGACCTAGAATATAAAACATGAAAATCTATGATAAAGTGGAGATTATTAATAGGTAGCATGACAGATAAGGGGACTTTGGGTGTCCCCCAAGGAAGGGTCCTCGGGCCACGAAAGTTTCGCAAGTAGATAAACACTTAGAAAATTAAAGAAAAGTAAATGATACACCGTAACTCACAATTTACAAAAATCTACAATACATGGTCTGTAAATATTTGTCAACGCATTATCGATACGGTCTGCAACAAAAAATACATTAATGAAATTTGCGTCTGAAGATAAACGAACTGAAACACAGTAAAACAATTCAGGAGACGCTGAAAGGAATCTTGGGATGATCTAAGCTGAAAGTACACTACCTAATACTGTAGCCTAGGTAGCTCCCAAGGTCACAAGAGCTACAAAGTTAATGAGATGTAAACAAACGTTGCCCCAAAAGGCTTCATTGATTTATTGATGAAATTATATATTCAGTAGTCGCTGAATTATACGCGTGCTATAGTGTATACACCTATCATATGAAGTTTGTTGTGAAAGGAACGAGATATATTATATATATATATATAATATCTTATATATATATATATATATATATACAATATATATATACATATATATATATATATGTATATATATATAGATATATTATATATATATGTATATGAGATTTGTTAGTACTATATATATATATATATAGATATATATATATATATATATATATATATATATATATATATACATGTCCGTGTGTGTGTGTTATAAAATATATTATAAAATATGTGTATATAAATGTAGTGTATGCATCTATATATATATATATATATATATATATATATATATATATATATATATATATATATATATATATGAGATTTAGTACTGCAAGACGTGTTCACACGGGGCAGAGAATTACTAAAATTACTAAACACATACCAGCAATTAACAATTAGTTGTCTGGTACTATGTATAGACACCCGTTACCATAGCAACGGAGGCGTGATCTATGAAAGAAGAGGACCATGGGTGGATGAGGAGGTTTCTTTTGTTTATCATTCCGAAATCACATGAATTTCTCTTCATTTGTTTATTTATTTATTTACTTATTTTCTTTGCTGTGTAACTTATCTATATACTATTCCTTAGAAGTAGTTATAATCTTCGAGGGGAGATTGAAATTTATAAGAAATTTGCAATTTAATCAAAATTATGATTTTGCTCATTTTTTTCCCTACACGAAAATGTTGACAATAAAAGTCATTTATAAAAAAAAAAAATGTCAAAACATCAAGGTGGTTGGATTTATAATGTACTCATGTATGCCTGTTTTTTTCTGTATGGTCGCAACATCTTAAAATAATAATAAGACGTTATTGCAAGATCTCTCTAAACGAAAAAGTGATCCAGGATAATTATGAGACAGAGAAAAGTCGATCCGATATTGCAACAAATCCGGGTACGGAACCAGGATTTTCTCTCTCTCTCTCTCTCTCTCTCTCTCTCTCTCTCTCTCTCTCTCTCTCTCTCTCTCTCTCTCAAAAGCGGTGGTTTTCCCACGGTTCAACTGTAAAAATTAGGATATGACTATGATCGTATTTTTTTTCTGGAGCAAACTCCTTTCGGGACACAACACACACACACACACACATATATGTATATAATATATATATATATATATATATATACATGAGAGATCGAGAGACTATAATATACTCAACGGCTTCCAGACGATCATTCTTTTTACAATAACTAATATATTGCATCATGGGAAGCTCAAGTTTTTTTCATATATTTCTTCCTACTTGAATATATCATGAGAAAACGAAATGCATTAAGCTCCCAAATAATGCCTTGGGCGATACCTCAACTATAAAATAAATCAAGGACACCAATTTTAAAAGATTTTTAAAACTGAAAGATGCATAGTATATATGTATTTTACAGAGTAAAAGGATTTGGTGTTATAATTCTAAGGTGTGTATATGTTAATGCATTAAGAGAGTTTCCCTAAAGGCCGAAGCTACGTACTAATCCATTAACACATACATAAAAAACTATAATAACAAACCCATTTACTTAGAAAAAAACTTGAGCTTTACCATAAGTGCAATGATATATTATAGTGAAATTATCGGACGCAATATTGTTAGTATGGATGTCGTCGAGTATCTTATAGTCTCTCTATCTCTCGTATAAGCTCAAAGGAATCTAGATGGCCATTGTTTGTAATAATAAAAATAAAAATAATAATAATAATAATAATAAAATCTGAGTGAATCTTATTTGCTTGTCTGCCCCGGGCGGGGGTTGGGGAAGGTAGGGGGATAGGGCGGGTAGGGGAGACACGACACACCCATCTTCCTCCTCCAAACCTGTTTGTCCACCCCGGGGTGGGGTTGGGGTAGGTAAGGGATCCGGAGGGGTAATAAGGGAAGACATGATGGGCGCGCCGGGTCCAGGGCAGTGTAGCATGCGCAATAATAATAATAATAATAATAATAATAATAATAATAATAATAATAATAATAATATCAGTATTATCAACAGTTTAAACGCGTAGGCGGAAACCTTGTTAACTAACATTACGATTACCCTTTAAAGTAACGAACAAAGGACAATACTCTGAAAACTGCCTGACTCACGAAGGAGACCTGTTAAATATCTAGCGGAAGGTCACGAAAAATTCTTTAATACCAGAGGTCCTTTATCCCCCCCCCCTTCCCCCCCCCCCACCTCTGGACTCTGGAACAGCCTCCCTGAGGATGCTGTGCAACCGGAACTTCCAAAGTTCAAGCGAAGATACAGTTCTCTTTGTATCTTAATCATTTAATTCATTGTTGTCTATAATCTCTTCTTTCTGTATCTACAGTTCTCTTTGTATCTTAATCATTTACTTACATGATTATCTATTTATTTATTCATCTGTTAATTCATTGTTGTCTTTTATTATAACTGTATCTCCTGTTACCTTCTGTTACTTCTTTCAAATGAAGGCCACATTCTTTGGAATTTTGAATTACAAGTCAATGGCCCCTATGGTGGGGTTGTTTCATTTGAATATGGTTAATTTCTGAACTAATAATAATAATAATAATAATAATAATAATTACACGCGAGAATGTATCTGGGAGGGGAAGATCCAATTACTACTACTATCACTGTTAATTATACCCTGGGAGGAACCACGAGGTGCCCACAAGAAACCACAAGGAAATATGCCATGCCCCGAAAAAGGGACAGGCCAGTGGTTTCCAAGATCCCACAGCTAGTCGGCTTCTAGAGGGGAAAAAAAAATGCCCAATCGTGGCCAGTGGGTTTGTCCCGTAGTTTATCTCCCCTGGGTCATTATGTTTTCAAATATCTATTATATACTTTTTTTCCAGAAGATCTGGAGACATGGGAGTTAATCCTCTGATGAAAAACTCTAGATTGCAAAGCCTTGCACCATTCAGGAGTGTTATTGTACTTTTGAATTAATAATAATAAATAATAATAATAATATAATAATAATAATAATAATAATAATAATTTATTTATTATTATTATTATTATTTCTACTAGAAGATCTATGGACACACTGAAAAATCACCAATATCCAAAAATTATCATTATTGAAAATTATTATTTACAAATTTACCAGACATGCTAATAATGAATTACTACTATTATATTATTATTAATATACGCAAGTGCAAAAAAAAGATGAATAAATAAATTTAATAAATGTTGGAATAAATTCGCATATTCATAAAAAAAAAAAAAAATCAGGGTTGGAGACGAGGATGTGGGTGTGGGTGGGTGGGGGGGGGGGGGGGGTTGTTCTAAAACCAAGGGACATTAAATGAAAACATCAAAAATATTAAAATCCCACGACTTCCTCTTCGCGAAGGTTTAGGCTTGACGTAAATTGAGCAAGTGATTTAAAAAATTGACAATATCTTCAAATGTACTTCTGCACAGAAAACGGATTTATCTTCACTTAAAAAAAAAGAATAAAAAAGCACGATTGAAGTATTTTTCTAACCGCCCCTCCCACCCAACCCCCCTTTTATTTGCCTGCCTCCATTCCTACACCACAAGGAGAAAAATAAAAACTTTTAGAATGAAGGAAGTTAAGTAGTTTTTTTTAATGGCAGATAATGAGAGGCCAGCTTTTCTGCTACGGCCATACTTTTTTTTGAAAATTTTTTTGAACGAGGGCGAGAAATATAAATAGCCATTAAGTAACCACTATAAACGCGTTGTCTCTCTCTCTCTTCCATATAACCTATAACACACACACACACACACACACACACACACACACACACACACACACACACACACATATATATATATATATATATATATATATATATATATATATATATATATGTGTGTGTGTGTGTGTGTGTGCGTGTGTGTGTGTGTGTGTGTTTGTGTATAAAAGGGGACATCCCTCTACCAACAAGAGTTTATTTCCTGCGATTTCCAATTAAACCAAAGGTGCCTTGCTACAGGAAATCACACAGACAGACAGAGAGAGAGAGAGAGAGAGAGAGAGAGAGAGAGAGAGAGAGAGAGAGAGAGAGAGAGAGAGTCTCAGAGGCATAGCGGCTACCTTTGTCCCAAACATTACTAACTAAGACCTTTATTGTCCAAGCGATATCATAAGAAGTCCGTTGTAACCAGTGCCATCGCATATTCAACAGGTTCACGGAGAGAGAAAGAGAGAGAGAGAGACTTCGGGTCATTCGAAGAATCGTAAAGAAGAAGATGAGCAAACGGGGAGGGAGGAGCAACTCAATTGGCTCCAAGTCGCTCACGAATAAACCTCTTAATGGTTTTTCTCGTAAATTCGCCCACCTCTTCCTCCCACGACCATTCCAGGAACCACCACGTTCCAGAGAGAGAGAGAGAGAGAGAGAGAGAGAGAGAGAGAGAGAGAGATGACGCAATGCCTATATATATACGAGTATGGTTATCCTCATTCCCCTAAGAGACGGAAGTGGGGGGAGGGTCAAGAGGGAACGACCTGTTGTTTTTTGCCATACGAGGATTTTATTCTTCTTTGTTTCTTCCAATGCTGAGAGTCAAAGTCGTTCAAAGTCGTCCTAAAGTAAAGTCGTCCAAGAGTCAAGGTTTCAGTCGTCCAGGCAAAACTCAACTCGTTCACAAGTCAAGTCGTCTCTAAAAGTCAGGCGTTCAAGTCATTTGAATGTTATATAGTCTTTATGTAATTCAAGTCGTCCAGAAATTAAGTCGTCCTATAAATTACATTAATGATTAGTCCTTAATCCCTCACGAAAAACAAGGCATTAAAGAGCAAAACTAATTACAATACGTATGATACATGATGTCGAGTTATCCACAAGTCAAGTCGTTTAATATTCTACACCAAAAAAAACAATCCGAATAAAATCACAAACAACAATATTAATAAAACTGAAATGAAAAGGATACAATGCACGAGACGAAAGAATGAAAATAAAAGGCTTATCTCAAAACCATTATCAACGACTCAACTGGAAATTTAGCAAACGGATATACAACAGGATACAATTCGTGTTTACATCTTAAATCTTTTTGGACACACACACACACACACACACACACACACACATATATATATATATTCGTTACACAAGGATGGAGCAACAGAAATTAAAGTACCTGAATTGAAGGACGTGTCCTACTTATCTATGACCTCGAATACTCTCTCCTCTCTCTCTCTCTCTCTTCTCTACTCTCTCTCTCTCCTTCTCTTCCCTCTCTCTCTCTCATTCTCTCTCTCTCCTTTCTTCTCTTCTTTTTGTTAGCAAATCAAAGGGAATTTGAGGCAGTCTCAAATTAGTGGATTCGAATAATTAAAAATAAAGATATACATTTCACACAAATGTAGTATCTTTCTAAAGAAAGATGCATACGGTAAGATTAAGTAATTCACAACATTACTGTACAATACTGCTTTGAATAAATAATAATAATAATAATAAGAATAATAATAACTAATAATAACTAATAATAATAATAATAATAATAATAATCTAATAAAGTAATCAAGTAATAATATAAAATTTATGAAGTGAATGCAATAAAAGATGCGACTTGTAACAAAATTCAAATTAAGGTGTTGACCATGATGGGTTATTCATACGGAGGCAGTGTGTATGTGTGGAGGGGGAGGGGGGGGGGGAGGGGGGAGAGGAGGGAGGTGTTAGAGGACACGGAACCTTGGCCAACGCAAGCTTACAATATCTTTTTCAGATAAACAAACCAGCCAACCGTTACGCGCGACTCCCACGAAAACATTATATCAAAATAGTCGGGAAACCCAACAACAACAACAAAGCCAGGTTTGGGGCATTGCCGTCATACCTTTTCTGCCCGACGTGTGTCACGAAAAAAAAAGAAAAACAAAACAATAAAAAATCTACGTTCCTTTGGCTGCGACTGTTCGCCCGTGTGATGCCGTGACGTCACTAAGCAGTTCTGAACTAAGTTGGATGCTGAAAGATAACGATGATGATATTGGAGATTTTTAGGACAGTGGTTAAATAAGGCGATGACGCTCTTGATGCTTGCTAGGAACTAAGAATGGTGCAATACGGAAATGATTAGCATGGCAGGTTGTTACAAAATGAACGTAACCTGGTGCAAGTACCTACAGATGCCATAGCTATTATTATAATTATTACTGGCAATTTACCAATCCTTACTAAAAGCATATTCATCTGCTGCTTCATGTAAGTGACTCGCTAGTGTTTTTTAACTATTATGTCATTGATGTTTACTCTATAGTATTCTTTTCCAAATGATACGTCATATGTATACAGAAATTATGTATGATAAATTTATAAAGTAACTAAGTTTACGGGCATAACTAGCACCGTTTCACGGAGGGGGGGAGGGGGGATGAAACCTCATTATAAACCATCTTAGGGGTCTCCACTATAACCCTGCCAAGTTTCATGCCCATCGGACCAGCCGTTTGGCCGATTGAATAATAGACGTATATACGGACAGATATAACGCCCATTATAGTATAGTAAGATTATTAGAGAAACATCACTATTTCAACTGTCAATTCGTCACTATGCACAATTCACTGCTAGTCCCCTCACTATACAAGTTGAAGAGGAGAGAAGCATATTGGAATGTCTGGCCGGTTCAGAAACACTCTATCTTCAAGTAACTCACTTCAGGCCCGAACAGTCAAGAGCTCCGACAAAATATAAGTTCATATTTCCACACGAATACCAACATTTACGAAGCGCGAACGTTGTGGGTCGTTTAATCTGCGACTGATAAAAATATGACAGAAATGACTATTTACCTCGCCAAGGTCCCATCGTGGTTAGATGACTCACAGTTCTATTTGAACTCTATTTTCTTTTTATCTGATCAGCTGATAGGTCGGATATGCTTTTGTCTTATCAGTCATTACAAAGATAAAAACGTACGACAAACTCACCAGGAACTCGTTGGAAACCGCTCGAACTTCATCTTGAAACGACGACCAAACAACTACGGTGACCGAGACCAATACTGATGAAAAAGTTTCAGAAAAACGACTTTTGGCAGACTATTCGTCGTCGTCTACGCCGAGTCTGCTTGACACGGAAATCTCACTTGAGTTCAGCAGAATCGATTTAAATGGATTCTTTTTTTTTCTTTTTTTCCCGTGTTGTTCAACACTCGATCATAATTTCCACTCGGGACAACGCTTCGCAAAACAACGCTTTGCTCTGTCACAATCAATCTTCAAAACTACAGAAGTCAATGCCATTTTGGTTTACAAAACCATGAGACAACTATCGATCACATAGACTCTTGAAGAATGCTCTTTCGAAAAAAAAAAAGGGTTCAAATCAACTTAAAAGTCTGTCACTCAATATTGGGGGCAGTATTCAAATGATGCAAGCAGTGAACGTTGCCTCCAATCAGCTTCAAGACAGTTACTGAAGATGCTATTAGTAAACACTATTGCACACTCACTGAAAACCGTCGACAGTTACCGAAAGTTACAGCCAGTCATTATCAGTATCAACGAGCCGCTGAGAACTGCACCAAATGACTGAATATTTCAGCCAGTCTAGGAGCGATACAGTCAATCGCCGAGAATAACTTATAACCATCCAAGTCAACTGAATATACTGCAGCAAGTCAAGCAGACCTAGTACTACAATCAGTCATTGAAAGCTGCAAAAGACTGACTTAAGACAAGACTGTCACCTCCGGGCGGAATCAGTCACCTGTAGTGTCATGACTGGAGTAGACTACTGAAAGGGCTCAAGAGTGTTCGATCGCACTCAACGAAAACATTATGGTGATGAGGTCTCTCTCGCGAGAAGCTGCTGTTGCGGGTTACACTTGAGCGCGCCGGGGAGGTTGAGAGACACTTCTCCACCAGAACGTTACTCACCATCCACTGACGAGAGAGACACACACACACACGCACGCGAGGTTAGAGTGTGTGTTTGTGTGTGTGAGAGAGAGAGAAAGAGAGGGAGGGAAAGAGCTATAAGAGTTACTCCACCTGCAGGTGGTTGAGTTCGTTTGCGGATACACGCGACGATTCTGGCGGTTACGGCCTCAGCAATCTTCCTCCCACTCCCTCCCCCTCCTCCCCCACCTCCTCACGTCGCCGGGAATCCCCCTACGAGTCTGGCTTCCCCACGCGCACGCACACACAAACACAGACTGTACAACCAACTCGTCCCTTCTCCTCGAGCCATCTTCAAGTGCATTTAATTCAAACCCAACAATGACAAAGAAAAGCAAAAACCGTCAGACAGACAAACAAAGAGAGAGAAAGAGAGAGAGATAGATGAAAAAAGTGTCTTGACACGAAAAATGTCATCTATATACCCACAGGTCACTCCACTCATCCACAAATCAGCGATAAACGATTAAGTGCCACACAAACAGAACAGCGATTACGTGCTAAGCAAGAGTCAAGTCAGGACGCGCAATCCCGCAACTTGTGATATAACCGTTATTCTTCACATATCACTCCGTTGTTCCCAGTGTCAATCGCCACTTATTCGCACTTCCTACCTCTTTATTTGTTTGTCTTCGTTTAGCAAAGCGATTTTTTCCCCTTCTGCGAAACCTCCTCTGACACTGATCAATCTTTGATTGAATCCTGTCGAGGTGGGAATGCAAACGGCAACCAGAAAACCAGAAATATTTCGGGTGATTATTAAGGATGGAGAGAAATTTATTCACTTCGGGCATTAAGACGATACCCGTAGGTATTTGAGAGAGAGAGAGAGAGAGAGAGAGGGGGGGAGAGAGAGAGGAGAGAGAGAGAGAGAGAGAGAGAGACTTTAACAAGGTTGAGGTCACCAGAAAGTTACTTTGATAAAACTACGAGGCTGACTGCCATCTCCATGAAGAAAATACTATATATATATATACTATATATATATAATATTATATATATATATATAATATATATATATATATATATATATATAATAGAAATAGATAGATAGATAGATATATAGATAGATAGTATAGAATAGATAGTAGATAGATAAGATATTTTAGATTTTTGCATTTGTGCTTCTAAAAAAAGGCAACTCCTCAGGTAAGATAACTGCCACAATAACATTAATCCTTTGAACTGCTAAAATTCAAGGAGGAACATGGCTATTCCCCCACACACAAAAATAAATAAATAAAAATAATAATAAATGAATAAAAATCTGCCTCTCCGACCCTCCCAAAAGGACTCAGCAGTGCAGCTCTCAATTCTAGTAAAAGATGTGCCTATAAACAAAGCTTACAAATGTACGATGAATAAAGTAAGGTTATATTTGAATAGGCATGTGCGTACCTAAATGAATGCGCGCTTGGCGACCTTTCTACTTACGCGAGCAAAAAAAAGGAGAGAGAGAGAGAGGTGCGCCAAACACCTTTGTTTAGGGGGCAGAACGGGATGCGTCGGAGGTCAGGGGTCAGTTAGGGGTCAGCCAGGGGACAAGGGTCAACTTACCAAAGACGACCTCCCCTCTCCAACCCCAAAATAAATAATGACTGTAAAAGGGTACGCTTAAAGAATCCTGTGGCTGTGGAGTTTAGTTACGCAGTCTATGTATGTATGCATACTATGTATGCTTGTATGTAATGTGTACACTCCATACAATATGGAACGATATGCATGTAATACGTACACTCCAAATGTGTGTGTACTGTGAATCAACATAAAATCTCTAGTTTTGTAAAACAAACACTTATTTTTCTCCAAAAATCCCAGAAAGCAACGGAAACGCTCAACTATCGAAACTTGTCAGGAAGCCTCTGTCGTCTTTTTTCTCTTCTTCTTCAGTCCTCTGTATTCTCCTATTACTACTTCTGACTTTTGTCTTCTCCTACCACTTCTTCTATCTTCTTCTCCTCCTTTTCTTCTTCTTTTGTGCTAAACGAGATACAACGTCTTACGATCTCTCAACGGTGCTATGGAAAGTCCGCATACCTGATCTGTGTCCGAAGATATTGGCTGACATTACGAAGAAACTTCCGTTTTCTTGGGGACAACTCTAGAATACTTTCTAGAAGAAGAAGGCAAGGAAGATATGTTTGAGATGAGTGATGCTTGAGAACCCATGTCCATGGGAGACTACCCTGTTCAGCCCTTTTAGATCATAACTTGAGATAAGGAGGGCACGAATGAATTAGTAAATAAAATAAAAATAAAAAATAAAATAAAAATAAAAAATCTAATGAATTTGTATGTTCTTTAATAGTAATAATGAATGTTGATGACACAACCATACTTCGAAAAAGGATGATTTCGCCAAATTTGGTTTGCAGGTCCCTTAAACCAAACGATCAAGAGGTGGGGGGGGGGGGGGGGGGGGGCGGCATCTCATTCTTTGCTCATGAATATGCAATCAATGTTGACAAACAAATTACTGCCATACTTGAACTAACATTAATACTAATGACGTTGATAACAAATAAAACAGGAAAATGATAAAATCTTCAGCACAACCACTGACCTCATTCCTTTTCCAATAAACAGTAAACTTTAAAAAAGCACACACACAAACACATACGCTTTTTGGAGGGGGGTGGGGGTGGGGGGAAGGAAGGTTAAGGTTCAGAGTTTTTAACCTTTCGGTTTCCAGGAGTTCCTTTGGGATGCAGTTGCTACCTTAAACCCTCTTCATCAGGCCGACTGCGACCCAATGCAGTCGACAAGCCACCTGGTACATAATTTCTTTCTTAGGTCAACGGAGGAACTACTGATCATTCAGGAGTCTTTTTACCCCTCAGGAGGATTACAGAATCTAGTGAGAGGTCACTTACCTTTCCGTTTTTCTATCTACAATTTTACCCTTAAACTTTGCCTGGCAGGAAGTGTCCTCAAAGACCTTCTGATTGACTTAAAATGTTACAGTATAAAGCAATCATTAAAGTAATTTGAATTGAAATATCAAAACACTTAAGACTGGGAACAAAAGAGCTTTTATGTATGAACGAAGCAGTAATAATATTTTTTTTAGACATGCTTTGAATGCAAAAAAAAAAAAAATAAATAAATACAAAATACAAATTTACATTCTTACATAACCCAAACCTGGTTTTCATATTTACTCAAATATTTATTTCAGTGAAAAAGAAATGACAAATTCTAAGCAAATGAAATGGGACATTGTAACTAGTTGATCCTTCATAAACACCAGTAATATGTTTGCAAACAATAAGGAGAATACTAATATCAAGGAAATTAAATTTCATTTTCAATTTAGCTGCTGAACTCTTTTGGATAAGAGAGGCGCTTCTAACTCGACTTACCTCAAAAAATCTAGAGTGTTGGGATCCTTTCGAAGCAGCAGCTTCAATAATTTGGGGGGCGGCTCGCCCACATGGAAATGCTGGTGGTCTTGGGGGTTATTATTAAGGAAATCCTCCGTAAAATACTCCTTGATGTATAAGGGAAGACCAAAGAAACCATTTCCCCCCTTGGCGGAGAATTCACCGAAGCCTCTTACGGCGTCGCAAGGCGGGGCGCTCCGGGGAGGGTCCTCGTTGCTTACTTCATTTCGTCGGAAGGCATATTCCAAGCATACGATGTTATCATCGTCAGCGGGGTGGTCTCCCTTTAAGCGTAATGTTTTCCTACTGTGTCTCGTGCGGTCGCACGAAGGGGAATGAATAATACCTGGGCGATTTCCCACGAGTTCTCTTCCCAGAGTGGTCAAGTCGGCCGCCTTTGGCGAGGGGGCACAGACGGAAGTGGGGCCGACCTCTTTCCCTGCACACCTTCCTTTCTCTTTTCTGCCGTGACGGTTTTCCTTTTCAGAATCCACGACACCACTGTTGTCTCTCTGGTTAAGGGAATTCGCTACATCACACTGACTGCGCAACGAACGACCATAATGATTGGCGCCACAAGGCGGCGCTGATGCGAGTCTGTTCAAGGACCCGAGAACAGTCAATTCATCAGTGGGACCGATATCATTACCAATGTCTTCGCAATCACTGTCCTTGGTCTCCCCGTGCCTGCCATTTTTACACGAGTCTCCCCTGTACGCGAAAGCGGACGAACAAGCACAGGGCCTCTTCATTTCAGCGACTTGGGTATGGAGGCAGTTTCCTAAGTTTTCTACATCTGAAATGATAGGACTGACGGTGCCAACTTCGCAGAGACTTAACCGATGGCTCCTGGAACAATTCCGCCCCAGAGCTGTTCTGCTGACGGCGACATGATTACCCCAATCTCGCAATCCACCCTCTACCTCCACCATGTCATTCCATCCCTCCCTCGTGCGCGGACAATTATTCACTCGCTCTTCGATCGCTCGAGGGCCCGGTGCTGCTCCTTCTGCCAGGGTCCTGCAGGATATGACGGAGATCGATCCATTTGACGATTGGCCGACGACGGCAACCTCGTTTGGGCACGAGATGCATTTGTGGGGCGGCCGGCGATGAGAACTGGGCTTCGCGTAACAAAATTCGCTGAGCCAGGCGTTGTTGTTCTCCATGGACGTGGGGCGTTTCTTCCCACATACTGAAGGAGGCGTCATCCCAACGGGAGCGATCCTCCTGCCATGGTCAAGGAATACGGGGCGATGCGGCGATTGGTGTGGTCCTCCTCTGCCTGGCGCGGGGCGAGGGTATGTCATCGTCTGGGCAGGCATGGGTGAGGATAACGTCCAGTTCTCGCAGTTGACAGCTTGGGAGGCGCTTCTGCTACAATAACCACCCATTCGCATGGCCCATTCGGGGAGTCTCAGTCACAATTAAACACAAAATATCCGTCTAAGCTGGGGGGCCGTTTTTAAAGAACATTTCACTACTAAGACCTCAACTACCAAATCCGAGTTTCTAAACGTCCACTACCAATTATGTCAACAAGAAGACTTACAAAACACAATAATCCCATTTCCCATTCAGTTCAAATGTCAAGCCTTCATCAGTCAGCATTATTCAAACACTGCTACTTCGATCCAGTCCGCCGATATCTAAAAGCTATTAAGTGCAAACGCCGGCGATACTCAAACTGAGATCTAGCCTCCATCACTCCACTTGCACTAGTGCCCCTGCGTTTTCTGTTGAGCTCTGTACTAAGGGCAGAGGTGGTAATGGTTTCCAAGAAGTGGCAGTGTTGGAAGTCTGTAATGCGATTTGTTTTTCATTATTCAATCAACTCGAGGAGGAAGTCGATGGGGATCCTGACGATGGTATCAGGAAGAAAACGAACGCGCCATGAAAACAGGGCCATCAAACAGAAACTGAACCGTTTTCAGGGCACAGCAATACACTGATGAACGTTGCCCGTGTTCTTAAAACACGGTCATGCAGTGATGTAAAGATTACAATAGTATGCAAAGAACTCTTAAAGTATATACGAATCAAATCATCATGTGTGAAAGCATGGTATATAAAACTTTTTAATAATGCTCAATTTTGAGCAGTTGCTTATTTAAGTAAAACATTATGAGAAACGCAATCATTCGAAACACTTTTAAACAGAGTATATCATTACGAGGATGAAACTGATGTTACAATCTGCAGTTCATCTTCCTTCCAAGTGATCACAGATGAAATTTTCTTAAAAAGTACCAAAAGCTAATCGTAAATTCAAGTAAAACACTCATAAAATACAATCTGCCCATTACGGTATAATCAGTTCCAGAATTCCTTATCTATATACATGAAGAATTTTTCTATTTCTGAGGAAAAATTTTGACGTCGCTAAAATGTAAGTCGCTAAGTCATACACAACGAGAGAGAGAGAGAGAGGAGAGAGAGAGAGAGAGAATTAAAAAAGCAACGAAA
Source organism: Macrobrachium nipponense (assembly GCF_015104395.2). NCBI lineage: Eukaryota > Metazoa > Arthropoda > Malacostraca > Decapoda > Palaemonidae > Macrobrachium > Macrobrachium nipponense. The sequence continues at coordinate 86,056,117 of NC_087210.1, read as the reverse complement.
CAAGACAAACCCACTGACTTCAATTGACAATTTAAGAATTTTTCTTTTTTCAACCCAATCCAACAAAGCTACTTTGTCAACTGACAAAAATAGCTCCTTTTGCAACGACCGACACACCAAGCTACCCAGCTACGCCAGTCAGCTCGCAAGAATAGTGCAGCTCGACATCATTAATGTAAAATCCATACTTTATCACCAAAATCTCCTCCTCCTCCTCCTCCTTCCTAAATCAACCTACTGCACAAAACACTATTTGGGTCTTTCCTAGATAGTCTTCTTCTTCTTCTTCTTTCCTACCTCCTACACTAAGGGGTCGGTTGCCTAATGTGCCTTCTTCTATCAGAGGCATTATCAGCCTTGGTTTATTGTTTGGCGAAGAGGGTTCTCACGACTGCATGTACTTACTGCCACCAAGCACACGTATTGACAGTGGGCCTATAGCCTTTTACTCAAAAGTACGACAGCAAGGCAGCAGTTTCCACAGTGATAGGCGGTGGGCCTAGACTTTTACTAAAATGACAGACTGCAAGGCCGCAGCTTTCCTTTTAATCGCCTTTTACGACACGCAGGAACTACGGTGGTAGAATTCTTACGCCGCCTACCACAGGGTAATGGATCTTTCCTATACCGTGACCCCTAAAGGTTTTCGGGGGTCGTTATCTGGGACGACTAATATTTCTTGGGGGTTATCATCTTTATACTTACAGTCTTTCCCTTATGTTTTTACGGTGATCATCAACGGGCTTGTACTAAACACGCCGCAAAGGTATAGCTCCTCGTTAGGCGGGTGGGTTACGTTCTCGCCTACTGTTTGATAGTCCGAGTTCGCTTCCCCGCTCTGCCAGCGCAAAACCAGAAGGATTTATTTCTGGTAATTAGAAATTCATTTCTCGATATTATGTGGTTCGGATCCACAATATGCTGTAGGTCCCGTTAATAGGTAACCAATTGGTTCCTAGCCACGTAAAAATATCTAATCCTTCGGGCCAGCCATAGGAGCGCTGTAAATCAGCTCAGTGGTCTAGCTAAAGATATACTTAATGCCGCAAAGGTGGATACAATACATCCCGGGTTAGATCCCTTGGGAGTCACTGTCTAGGAGAGATCCCACTATTTTAACACATAAACGATATAAAAAGTTAAATTAAGTTTGTATTTTATTCACACTTTGTATCTGTAGTTTCCTGCCACTGAAGAGACGGTTATAAAAGCCCAACTACAGCTTGCAAAGAGTACATTACTATGCAATGAATGCACGCACACACACACACACAAACACACACACACATATATATATATAATATATTATATATATTATATATATATATATGAACTAAATAGAAAAAGAATTAAACTGTCGTGCAAGAAAAAAATAACTTAAAATAAAAGAAAACGAGCGACAAAAACATCCACACACACACAAAAAAAAAAAAAAAAAAAAAAAAAAAAAAAAAAAAAAAGAAAAAGCACCGGACCATGAGGTGAGTGACGTAGTGTGAGCGCTTACTTATTCTGGCAGTGTCATTGGGGCTTGGTCGTGTGTCAGATATATAGAGCTATTGTTGAATGCGTTCTCCAGTAGTGACAATGCCACTAGCCTTTCCCCTCCCATGGCTACACCTCCTCCCAACTCCCCCACCCCCAACCTTCAAAAACTTCCCCTAGTCCCCAAAAACTTCCCAATTCCCAAGCAAGGTTCTTTTTCGGACATCAGTCGCAAATGAACCGATCAATTAATTAGCGCTCATGTTTCACAAGACGAGAGGCTTTGGCTTACTTTTTTTTTTTTTTTTTTTACATTGGTTTTCAATTTGTTAATAGGTCAGATCAGAGAATTCCTTTCGTTCTATTTATGCACATGCACGTAACAGTCTCTGCCCGGTGGTTCGAATCCACGAGATGACGAAATTATTATAAACTGAAAAATTCCCCTTCGGTTAACATATATGATATATTGAATCCGAAGTAGAGCGAATTGGATATTAAAGGAGAATTGTAGTTTTTTTAACGCGTATGTAATATATATATATATATATATATATATATATATATATATATATATATATATATACTAAATATATATATATATATATAAATAGTATATATATATATATATATATATATATATATATATATATATAATATATATATATATACGTATATATATATATATATATATAATATATATATGTATATATAGTATATATATATTATATATATATATATATATATTATATATTATATGTATATATATATCTATATATATATATATAATATAATATATATATATATATATGTATGTATGTATATATACACACACACTCACAGGCAAGCAAGCGCAAACACACATATAATGTATATATGCATACGTCTACTTATACACAACACTACGGTTTACTGATGAGCCAAAAACTTCAAAACATACTGAAAGGCTTTTTCCTCTAGAAATGTAACATAATGCACTGTACATACATAAACGGAACATTTCCATACCACTTCCATAAGATACTCATTGCTCAAAAAGAAAAATACACACACACACACACGAAAATAAAGTGAACGCAGAAAAAAAAAAAAAACAGTTTCCTACTGTTGTACGAAAGTCCTCACCAATTCTCTCATCCTTTTTCCGAGTGGCCACTGAAACCCAGACTTTTTTGACAGCAGCAAAAAAACAAAAAAAACAAAAAAAAAAAACAACAGGTCTGGAAATTTTATTCGGAGCGAACAAAACGAGATTCCGGAAATACGAGGAACACCTTTAGGTTAAATCCCCGTCTTAGGAGATCTTCACAAACCCGCCTGACTCACTTTCGTTGTTCTTCGTG
>NC_087210.1:86040789-86048289 GCF_015104395.2 Macrobrachium nipponense | reverse complement strand
AAAAAAAACCCTATTAAATATCAAGCAAATCCCAAACTATTATACTCATATGCAAAGAAAAAAAGATGAATAAAAGAAGAATAGAAAAATAGGCCCTCTAAGAATTGAAGGGAGATTAACGAATGAAAAAAAAAAAGGAAATTTTGCAACATATTAGCAGAACGATATAAGAGAGAATTCACCCCTAGAATAGATAATGAAGATAATGATATAGAAGTAAGGGATGAAAAATAGTGAATATTTAAGCTGACATGGATATTAATGAAGCTGATATTGTGCAGGCTATTAATGAAATTAAAAATGGAGCTGCTGCAGGGCCTGATGGAGTGCCGCTGCTATTTTGTTAAAGAAAGTAGTTCATTCTATCGCAAAGCCACTTGCAATATTATTAGACAAAGTGTAGATACAGGCAAGATTTATGATGAGCACAAATTAGCTATATTACCCCACTACTTTTCAAAAAGTGGATCAAGACTAGAGGCAAGTAATTATAGGCCCTGTGAAGTCTAACATCACATATTATGAAAGTGTATGAAAGGGTAATGAAGAAAAATATTATGAAACATTTAATAAAAATAATTTGTTTAATAAAGGACACATGGTTTCGTACCCGGAAAAAGTACACAAACCCAACTGTTAGTCCACCGTGAGAACATATTCAAAAATATGAAAAGCGGAAATGAAACAGATGGTGGGTATTTAGACTTTGCAAAAGCTTTTGACAAAGTAGACCATAATATATTAGCGAAGAAAATTAGAAAACACAATATCGTGGATAAAGTAGGAAGATGGTTAAAAGAATTTTTACACAACAGCAAAACAGATAGTTATTGCAAACGACGAGAAATCGGATGAAGCAAGGTAATATCCGGTGTGCCGCAAGGTACGGTGTTAGCTGCAATACTGTTTGTTATTATGATTGAAGACATAGACAGTAATGTTAAGGATTCGGTAGTGAGTAGTTTCGCAGATGACACAAGAATAAGTAGAGAAATTACTTGTGATGAAGATAGGAACGCTCTACAAAGAGACCTTAACAAAGTATATGATTGGGCAGAGGTAAATAGGATGGTATTTAACTCTGATAAATTTGAATCAATAAATTATGGAGACAGAGAAAGAAAGCTATATGCATATAGCGGACCTAATAATGAGACAATCACAAATAAGGAAGCAGTTAAAGACCTTGGTGTGATGATGAATAGGAACATTTTTTTTGTATGCAAATGCTCAAATAGCAATTTCTTTTGGTTAAAGAAAAAATGTAAAGCAAAAACAAAATGGAATGTTGTTACGGCCCACTTCAAAACAAGAAAGAAGCTGAACAACATGCTTTATGCTTTATAAAAAATATGTTCGTAGTCCACTTGAATATTGCAATATGATATGGTACCCACACTATCAAAAGAATATTGCACAAATAGAGAGTGTATAAAGGTCCTTTACAGCTAGAATAGAAGAAGTTAAAGACCTTGACTACTGGGAACGACTACAATCCTTAAAATCCTATATAGTCTGAGAAAAAGATTAGAGAAAGAAGAAGAAAGCGGCTACATGATAATTCAGGCATGGAAACAGAATAGAAGGAATAGCAGAAAATATCATGGAACTAAAAATATCAGAAAGAGCAAGCAGAGGTAGATTAATAGTGCCCAAAACTATACCAGGAAATAAGGAAAGCACACAGGACATTAATCCACTACGCACCAGCATCGATAAGTGGCAAGCCGGCGTCTATTCCATGCGTTGCCAGCTCATCTGAGGAATATATCAGGAGTGAGCGTAGATGTGTTTAAGAATAAGCTCGACAAATATCTAAACTGCATCCCAGACCATCCAAGATTGGAAGATGCAAAATATACCGGAAGATGTACTAGCAACTCTCTGGTAGACATTAGAGGTGCCTCACACTGAGGGACCTGGGGCAACCCGAACAAGATGTAAGGTCTGTAAGGTAAGGTAAGGTCTCTCTCTCTTTGTATGCGCTTGAGGGTATTACGTCAACAAGCATATGTACATGCATACAGAAGTCACACGCACATGTATATACATACAGATACATATTTATATATAATATATATACATGTGTATAAATATAAAATTTACACACAAAGATATCATATATATATATTATATATATATATATATATATATATTATATATATATCTGAAATGACAATGCTTCAATTATCACTTGAATCGTTAACTCTAATATTACAGCAGCGAAAAAAATACAAAAAATAAAAAAATACAAAAAACTGACGTCCGGGACTGACCGAACACCCTACAGACAAGCAACCTGTTATGGGGGCAGGGGGTGGGAGGGGGGGGGGGGGGGGGGGGGTGGGGGGGTGGGGGGGGGGGGGGGGGGGGGGATTTTATCACGTAGGATTCTTCCTTGCCCGCCCTTCACACACTAAGTATTACGGAAGAAAGAGATATTAGGAAAACTTTTTTTTTTTTTCCACTCTGGGGGGGAAGTTTCAGCTCCGCCCAAGGATGACGTTGTTAGACTAATAGGAAAATTAGCCTAAAGATGACGTTTTTGGACGGAAAGGAAAAAATCAAGCGTCATCGGTTGACAACGGGCACAAATGCTGTCCGGTTACAGAGTGGTACAGCTTTACGTGTTTGTGTGATGTACAAAAAAGTTCAGTTCATTCCTTTTCTGGAAACAAAAAAATGCATATTATCTAGTTTATCAGAATTTTATGCTTATTAATATGAGTAGCATTATATATCTATAGTATATATATATATATATATATATATATATATATCATATATATATTATATATGTATGTATAATTACTTACAATGTATATAACCTACATATAACATATTTTAATTATATATATACATAAACACGAGTATATATATATATATATATATATATATATATATATATATATATATATATATATATATATAACTAGGGTATGTTTCTCAACATATATAGCTATGCTTAATACAAGCCTGTTTCCTTACATTTACCATTTTTCCAAACAAGTACATATGTTTTAATATATATATATATATATATATATATATATATATTATATCATATATAATATATATAATGTAAACCACCCGATAACGAAAAATGAAAAATGAGTTGACGAACCGCCTCCAGGCAAAATCGACCCCTTTGGCTAAAATAAGCGGGAACACCTGGACCATCAGTAACCACTGCACACCTTCATTAACCCGTCACTCACGGACCTGACGCTAATTGAGCCTCCTGGAACCAGGTGATGTCTATTCACGGAGGATCGCTAGAACCAGGACTGTATAAATTAAAAGCGGAATATATTGGAATATAAAATTTAGACCAAAAGCCAGGCTGGGACCTACGGTGAGGTCGTTCAACGCTGAAAGTGTAACGGAGAGTTAGGCAATGTTTAAGGTGTAAAAGAAGGGGAAAAAATTTCTTAGAAGAGGACTGAGGAGAGTAAGATGGAAGAAAGAGACTATGAATGGAAGTACAGTAAAATGAAAGAAAGGGGTTGCAGCTAGGGTAAGAAAAGGACGCTGCAAAGAACCTAAAGTAACGCCTACAGTGCGCCTCACTACACTTACCCCCATACAGAGCTAGAACATTAGGCATTAGCTGATGTTTAAGCGTCTGCGCGTGCGCCCGTTTGCCTCAGCGCGCATGTGAATGAACCGCAAACACGCGCGTGGAACTTGAAAACAAACCACTCTCTCAAAAATCTTTAATAATTGAGTCTTATTTGACCATCTAGAATGTAGTATATTTCCGGTTTTTGTGTGATTCTTACGTTAACAGGGTAATTCCTGGTTCTTTACTTGTTCGTAAAACACTTAAATTATACCCATCTTAATTTTCACTGTAATTCTTTTTATGTGCGATTAAGGAAACGTGTAATTTCCCGTTTTTTGTCACAGCAAGGATAATGTACCACGTAAAACAATGACATTTCCGCTTGGGATAAAAAGTTAATTATTTTTTTCATTCGTAAAATATTATTCAAGATAATTCTGAAAGAGACACTTTGAACGATTACTTCCGAGCGATCTAGCAACGGCAGTTAGGAAAACTTCTCAAAGCTCCGAAACGGGGTAGTGCCACCAGTGCACCTCGCGAGGTGCACTGTAAGCATTGGCGTTACTTGAGGTTCTTTGCAGCGTCCTTTCGAACCCTAGCTGCAAACCCTTTCATTCCTTTCACTGTACCTCCGTTCATATTCTCTTTCTTCCATAATGTTTCAGAATAGTTTTCCTCCAGTTGCGCCTTTCAAAACTATCTGCTCTCAATCTCCCCTTCAACGATAAATGACCTCATAGGTCACAGCGCTTGGCCTTTAGCCTAAATATGATGCATTCCAATCCAACCATTTTTCAGATGGGATGACCTAGTATTACGAATCGAAGAGAGAGGGATAAATTTCGGATTAAATAGATGCCCGAGAAAGACCAAGAACTAAAAAGACAGAAACTGAAATAAAAAGGTAAAGAGAATAATGCAACGGAGTGGGAGAACAAGAAAAGAGAAAAGGAAAGATAAAAAGAAATCTCAATATTAAATAAATAAATAAATATATATGTGTATATATATGTTTATATATAATGTATATATATATGTATATATATATGTATATATACTATATATATATATATATATATTGAGGTAGGTCAAAACAAATACGAGCTTTGGAAAATTGAGAGAGAGAGAGAGAGAGAGAGAGAGAGTCCTAAATTTTAGGAGTATTGGTTTTTTATTTCCCATACCTTATATTCATTTAGTCAACTTACTTCTTCTCTCTCTCTCTCTCTCTTCTCTCTCTCTCTCTCTCTCTCTCTCTCCTCTCTCTGCAGGCTGATTTGGCCCCTCTAGGTTTTTGAATTTAGAGTCTGTAGACTGTGTCCATATGAGTTTTCAGACGAAGAGTTCAAGAAAGACAGAAAATAGAGTAGATAAATTCAATATAAAATTCCCTCGTGACGGCCTCTTCCGCCCATTATGAGACACAACGGTAAATTTCGAGCGAAGGTTTATCTCTTTTCTTAAAAAAAAAAAAAAAAAAAAAAAAAAAAAAAAACAAAAAAAAAAAAAAAAAAAAAAAAAAGACAGACGACGACTCTTTGCGCTTCCTCGTTTGTGGTGGAACTTTGCGTTCAGTCGCCGAGCAATTTTCCGGACTTGCAATGATGGCGTCGCACGCTTAGACGGTCAGTTACGAGCTGGTGACGGAAAGGTCGCAAATTTATTCTCTCTCTCTCTCTCTCTCTCTCAAATACATGTAATGCATCAAAGCGTATGCTTGTTCTGACCTATCTCAAGATTCAACCCCCCCCATCTTTCTCTCTCTCTCTCTCTCTCTCTCTCTCTCTCTCTCTCTCTCTCTCTCTCTGATACTCCAAAGCATGAATTCGTTTGACCTACTTCAAGATACGTCCTCTCTCTCTCTCTCTCTCTCTCTCTCTCTCTCATATGTAATGCACCACAACATATGTTTGACTGGACCTACCTCATGATACACTGCCTGGCATATATCATAATATCCAATTATAATGACGGAACTCGCAAAATATTATAAGAACCAATTATGATGACGGAACGCAAAATTTTATAATAATCAATTACAATGACGGAACTGGAAAAAAATATTACAAGAACCATTTACAATGACGGAACTCGCAAAATATTACAAGAACCAACTATAATGACGAAACTCGCAAAATATTACAAGAACCAATTACAATGACGGAACTCGCAAAGCACTATTTGAACTCGCCAAATTTTAAAATTACCACTTATAAAGACAGAATTCCCAACATACTATAATAACCAACTATACCTACTGAAAATCATTGCTCCTGTTGAAAGAACTCGCAAAATATCATAAGAACCAATTGTAATGACAGAACTCGCAAAACATCGTAACAGCTAGTTGTAATGACAATTACAACTCTTGTTCCCAGAGTTCGCCAAATATTATAACAACCAATTATTATGACAATCATTGCTCTTCCAACTGTAAGAACTTCCAAAATACCTTAAAATACACCAGGAAATGTCATTCATATAATTAGTACATTTGACAACGAAAAACATAATTACAACGGAACTAAGACTGAGAATCATATGTCAAGTAAATTGTCTTTCTTTTAATCTTGCATCTTATTTTATTTTGCTTTTAACAGTACACACTCTCTTGTTCGTTTCTACGACATTCACCATATTAGGATGGGTAATATGGTGAATGTCGTAGGATGGGTAATATGGTGAATGTCGTAGGATGGGTAATATGGTGAATGTCGTAGGATGGGTAATATGGTGAATGTCGTAGAAACGAACGACATTCACCCTATTACCCATCCTTTTTCTTATCACTGCTGACATCTTTAACTGCATAATTCTCATTACGATTAATTGATAATTTAGTCGCTGATAAAAATTTGACCACCGCGAAAAGTAAATCCTGCAAAAAAAAAAAAAAAAAAAACACACACACACACTTTACACAGAAGCTAAAAGAGAAGAAAAGAAAAGTGGATGATATTCCCCGTAAAGAAGATGCAATGGTCGCCTCTGAAAAGCTAAGAGTTTATATATTATATATATATATATATATATATATATTCTATATATATAAAATATAAAAAGATACATACATACATACATACATCATACATACATACATACATACATACATACATACTACATACATACATACATATATACATATATATATATATATATATATATATATATATATATATATATTTATGTGATGAGAATTCACCCTCCTCCAAGTTTTCGCTGGTCCAGACCAGACAGATTCTTACTGCTGAGAGAGAGAGAGAGAGAGAGAGAGAGAGAGAGAAGAGAGAGAGAGAGAGACCCAAACATCATCCAAGCCTGCAAAGAAAAGTGCAAGAATCAATGGGGAGAAAAAGAGCCGGTAGAGAGAGAAAGAGAGAGCGAAAGAGTTATAGTGAGAATTAGAGACTTGTGAAAACTCAGTATAATAAAGAAAAATCGATATTACGAAAACAAAAGGTTGCCTAAGATGCTATCAAAATGTACTAACATAAAATGCAATATAACCCACTACATATTTTTCCTGTGTGAAACAGATAATGTCTGAGAAATAGGCATCGCGTTTGGATAGCAAACAATAGATATAAGCGAAAAAAAAAAAAAAAAAAAATGCTGAGCATGAATGCACTTTATAAAAAAGTACGATGGAATACTATAATATTAAATAATGATAATAATAATGAAAAAAATTCTAGGTAAAATTAAAAGTCAAATTCCGATATAATAATAATAATAATAATAATAATAATAATAATAATAATAATAATAATAATAATAATAATAAACCGCATAAAGCACACACATTCTTCACTCAAGACGATATTTAAGACCTCCTGATAACCCCTGTCAGTGCCAAGTTATACTGAAATTGGGAATCAATTCTACCAATAAAAGAAAGAAAGGAATATTAAATAATAAAAACAAAATCATGA
>NC_087210.1:86028289-86035789 GCF_015104395.2 Macrobrachium nipponense | reverse complement strand
ATACATTACCTGTTATGATTACGCAACAATACGTGACTCTTGGCTCGAGAGAACCTCCCCCCCACCCCACCCCCGCCTCCACTCCTTCCCCCAAAATGCAACGTGGCCCCCGGATTGCCTTTTATAGATCCCACAAAAGACCTCTACTCCCCCTCCCCCCCCCCTCCCCCCCCTCCCAAACACAAAGCCCCGCAACGCACACAAAACTGCAAACCCCGTTACACCCAACAGAATTCCGCCCACAACCTTCCTACCCCCTCCCCCCCTCCTTCTCTTTTTCCATTCTTCTGTGAAAAGTGCCATAGTCATGGTTGCAGAGCAACACTGTCCCAGGTAGCAAGAGGGCTGGAACGGAGAGAGAGAGAGAGAGAGAGAGAGAGAGAGAGAGAGAGAGAGAGAGAGAGAGGCCTGTCGATTGACGGCCTTGAGTGATCACGGTCACTCAGCATCGATTACTGCAGCTAGTGTAGGCTACTGACTGAAGAACACTTAATTCGTCACTCAATTGTAGCAGACCTGTAGACACTAGACCTAGTGCAGGCTTTTAGACATGTAGACTTTAGACTTTAGGACCTGGAGACAGCCAGCCAGCTGGTAAGTGATTTTTCCCCTGAGAAGAACAACAATAATTCGGGAAACGATGGTTTTCTACACCTCTCTCTCTCTCTCTCTCTCTCGTACATACTTTTTTTTATCCAGCGTCTTACATCATACGCAAAGCAAAGGAATTTATTGAAAATTCGCCTTGTAATTTCCTGAGAGAGAGAGAGAGAGAGAGAAGAGTAGATGAGAGAGAGAGAGAGAGAGAGAGAGAGAGAGAGAGAGAGGTGGGTTACAAACAACAATGCAGTCCCCCAAGGGTGATTCGGTGGTGGGTTGAATCAGGAACCGCAGACGAACGACAAAAGCAATTGTTCTTTGTTGACCTTTCTTGCTCACAAAACCGTGACAAGTGTCCTATCTATTTTTTCTTATCTTTTTTTTAACGAGTTTTTTCATCATCTGTTTTTCCTCTCTCGCGGATACCCCTTACAGGCTGATTAAATCACCCTCAATCATTATTTTAAATAAAAAAAAATAATAATATTATTTTATTCTGGTTGTATTTTATATATAACGGAGACTACAACGGGATTGTAGATGATAATAATAATAATAATAATAATAATAATAATAATAATAATAATAATAATAATAATAATAATAATAAAATGAATAATAATAATAATAATGATGAAACAAACAGCAACTTCTTTTAATTTTCTTCTGAAGATTGAAAAAGAAACCCACAAAATTACTGTGTATAAAGTGCTTACTTATAAGAATTTACATTTTATTTTACTCAACACTCGAGTACTTTCAGGCCCTATCTGTGGCCCATTTCCAAGAGATGTGTAGGTTGTCAGCCTGGGTCAAGGACTTGACCCAGGCTGACAACCTAAGCATCTCTTGAAAATGGGCCACAGATAGGGCCAGAAAGTACTCGAGTGTTGAGTAAAATAAAATGTAAATTTCTTATAAGTAAACACGTTATACACGGTAATTTCGTGGGTTTCTTTTTCAATAATAATAATAATAATAATAATAATAATAATAATAATAATAATAATAATAATACTCTTCGTAGTAGCCATGATTCCCATGACAAAAAGTACTCCAGAAGATGGATGCTGGGTACCAACTCAAGAAAAGAGGCAACAGAATCAAACATCTGATGTTCATGGACGACATCAAGCTGTATGGTAAGAGCATCAAGGAAATAGATACCCTAATCCAGACTGTAAGGATTGTATCTGGGGACATCAGGATGGAGTTTGGAATAGAAAAATGCGCCTTAGTCAACATACAAAAAGGCAAAGTAACGAGAACTGAAGGGATAAAGCTACCAGATGGGAGCAACATCAAACACATAGATGAGACAGGATACAAATACCTGGGAATAATGGAAGGAGGGGATATAAAACACCAAGAGATGAAGGACACGATCAGGAAAGAATATATGCAGAGACTCAAGGCGATACTCAAGTCAAAACTCAACGCCGGAAATATGATAAAAGCCATAAACACATGGGCAGTGCCAGTAATCAGATACAGTCGTAGGAATAGTGGAATGGACGAAGGCAGAACTCCGCAGCATAGATCAGAAACGAGGAAAACATATGACAATACACAAAGCACTACACCCAAGAACAAATAACGGACAGACTATACATAACACGAAAGAAAGGAGGGAGAGGACTACTAAGTACAGAGGACTGCTGTCACATCGGGAACAAAGCAGCCTGGGGACAATATCTGAAAAAACTAGTGAAGACGAGTGGTTAAAGGAGTGCATGGGAAGAAAGGACTAATAAAAGTAGACGAAGACCCACAAATATACAGAGGCAGGAGAATGACAGACAGAACAGAGGACTGGCACAACAAACCAATGCACGGACAATACACGAGACAGACTAAAGAACTAGCCAGCGATGACACATGGCAATGGCTACAGAGGGGAGAGCTAAAGAAGGAAACTGAAGGAATGATAACAGCGGCACAAGATCAGGCCATAAGAACCAGATATATTCAAAGAACGATAGACGGAAATAACATCTCTCCCATATGTAGGAAGTGCAATACGAAAAATGAAACCATAAACCACATACCAAGCGAATGCCCGGCACTTGCACAGAACCAGTACAAAAAGAGGCATGATTCAGTGGCAAAAGCCCTCCACTGGGTGATACGTGCAAATAGACCAGACGTGACGTTGATTGACAAAATCAAGAAGAAAGTATCACTCATTGATGTCGCAGTACCATGGGACACCAGAGTTGAAGAGAAAGAGAGGGAAAAAATGGATAAGTATCAAGATCTGAAAATAGAATAAGAAGAATATATACCAGTGGAAATCGTACCCATAATCATAGGAGGTACTTAGGCACGATCCCAAGATCCCTGAAAAAAAGAATCTAGAAAACTAGAGGCTGAAGTAGCTCCAGGACTCATGCAGAAGAGTGTGATCCTAGAAACGGCGCACATAGTAAGAAAAGTGATGGACTCCTAAGGAGGCAGGATGCAACCCGGAACCCCACACTATAAATACCACCCAGTCGAATTGGAGGACTGTGATAGAGCAAAGAAAAAAAAAATAGTAATGTAACAGGTCAGAAGTAAACAGCTAGATTTACTGAAAAACACCACTATTTATAATATGCAAAAAAAAAAAAAAAAAGTCATTTATGTTCGTATTTATTCTGAAAATTATGGCGTTCGGGCTAACATCAATATAGATGTTAATACCCACTCCAACCCCTCCGGAAGACCACACAAACAAATCCCAAAATTTGAAAAAATCGACATTAAAAACTGCTAAAGTAAGCTCTCTCTGGGTGACAGCATCCAACCTTGAGTTACTTAAGAAAATGGTTCACGACCTTAAAATAGACTTCTGGCTTCGTAATAACTTAACTTCAATTAAGAGTACACCACTTTTAATTGATTTGTACCTTGCACCCAACCAGTCTTGTGCAACTTGCTTACAACGTTGGCCAACAATTGCAAAGCCACGATGATGATATTACACTACAAACGCATTTTAAATAGTACCGAGAACAAAGTGATATGACCCTTATGCTCTCTTAACCTAAGATCGCTTTTTCACATGGTAGATCAAGTAGAATGTACTGTGATAAGCATGCCTTATAAACAGTTAAGTGACGGCGTCTTGGTCAGTCCTGTCATTGATAGAATAGAATATACGATTTAGGCCAAAGGCCAACCGCTGGGACCTATGAGGTCATTCAGCACTCAAACCGAGAGTAAAAACGTTGGATAGGAGTAACAGACGGGACACTTTCTAAAAGGAATGATAGGGGATGCAGCTAGGGGCCTTAGGAATGCTGCAAAGCACCTATAGTGCACCGCATGAGGTACACTGACGGCACTATCCCCCTACGGGAATACACTATCGAATGGCGTTGCGGACAGTTGGGTCCACCTCCCAAAATTCGACACCACACTTCTTGTGGTTCTTCAAGGAAGTTCTTTGGTCCCTAGATGCACCGCTTTCACTTTATTTTCTATTATATATATATATATATATAATATAATATAATATATATATATATATATATATTATATATATATATATATATATATATATATATATACATTATATATATCTCAGACCCTTAAGCCTTTCACAGCTAAAATGTGAGATAGTTTACCAACTGCAGGTGTGGAATCGTCTGATTTCCAAATGTTTAGGAAAAAGGCAAATTTATTCCTGCGCTCTGCTGCTGATGTTTCCTGAATGTCAGGTTTATCTGTTTTATTTTCATTCCCTCGTTTCTATTTACCTGTTTATTTCCCGTTCCTGTTAATCTCTCTCTCTCTCTCTCTCTCTCTTTGCAGGCTGTTTTCGAGTATGAGCTCTCTCGAGTTTCAACTGAAGAGAGAGAGAGAGAGAGAGAGAGAGAGAGAGAGAGAGAGAGAGAGAGAGAGAGAGAGAGAGAGTCCAACTCCTGTAACCTCACACAGTATAAGACGAAATCCTTCGGTCCGCTCCGTGAGGTTATCTGGTCGAACTACTTTACATCACAAATAATCATCTAAGCGAAGGCTTCCAGAGCCACCAATCTAATGTGCTAAAGTAGACCTCACTTGAAGGAATTAAATGGTAAATTAAATGGAGAGAAGGAGAAGCCTTGAATGCGCCCCAACTCAGAATAACTAGGAATTAAAATATAAAATTTTACGCTAAAGGCTAAGTGCTCGGACCTACGATGAGGTCATTCAACGCTGGTTAGTAAACTGAGTACAAAAGGTTTGAAAAGTGTAACAGGAGGAAAACCTCAAAGTTGCACTATGAAACAACAGTTAGGAGGTAGGAAGAAAGAGAATATGAACGGAGGTACAGTTAAACTGAATGAAAGGGGTTGCAGCTAAGGGCCGAAGGGACGCCCATGCAAAGAACCGTAAGTAATACCTACATTGCACCGCATGAGGTGAACTGACGGCACTACTCCAAAACGAAGAACTCGAAATAATAATGGAAGAGAAGTAAAAAAAAAAAAAAAAAAAAAAAAAAAAAAAAAAAAAAAAACAAAAAAAACAAAAAAAAAACGTCGCAATCAAGGCTGTACTGCACAGGTGGTTAAAATAAAGCTGTACGCTTTTTTTCTTCTTTTTACCTTATTCCTGGTAAATGAAACGACTCGACCTTCAAACCAAATGACGCACCGACTCTCCACCAAGGACAGCCGACTGGTGACTCAAGACCACGTACACGGACTGCGTACTTGATATGACGCCACAAAAGGTATATGTTAATTGTTTTTTTTTTTTTTTTCTTCAGTGATAAACATCAGGACATTTCATTAACGCCAGAGTCATGTTTTATGTAGATTTATAATGCGTGCACTTTAGACGTTCTTTTACACTGCGTTGCCACTTTCATAATAAATGAATAAATAAATGTGTGTAAATATTATATATATATATATATATATATATATATATATATATATATATTATTACAACAGCATATTTTCTTAATGTAGTTGAAAATTCTACATAGCCAAATGGGCTTCTGAGCCGACGGCGTCTGGCTTTAATAACGTTCACCCATCCAAGCTGTTACCAGACTCAACACTAATTACGTCATTGACTAAGACCAAGTATGAATAACATGGAAATAACGTTGATTATTACACATTTGAATGAATACAATAACGCCTGTGGTAAATGTGTAAAAGAGGAATAACTGATAAAGCAGAGAGGATCTATTTAAGATAGTGTGTTGATACAGAGCTGATTTTTGAGATAAAAATATTTATTTCATTACCTGTAATTATGAAAGCAGATCTTCGATACAACGTTTACAGAAGGACCAGTATAAACCTCGGAAAAGAATGCTGAGAATGTCTATGGTTGTCTTATCATATTTCTCTGGACAAGTTTGTTTGTATGGCGTTTTTCCGTCGCATGGAACCAGTGGTTTTACATGACTTCCGAACCATGTCGAGAGTGAACGTCTATCACCGGAAATACACATCCCTCACGCCTCAGTGGAATGCCCGAGAATCGAACTCGCGGCCACCGAGGAAAATCTACTGGCTTACTGACTGATTGACTTATCTATGAAATTTGGACGGTCAAGTCAAGTGCTGGTAGGGCACTTTCAGCCATTCGGGGTTTCATGCAGTGAAAAGAGAGAGTTGGAGCGGCTGGACAGCGAGACAAATAGAGATCTAGGAAATAAGGAGGACGAAGTACAAGGATCTCAAGTTGGAACTGGGAGAAAACCAAGAGGTCAGAGGAGATGGACGGCAAGATTTTAAAAAAAAGGAAGAGGGGACGAAGGCAAAGAAAAAGGATATAAGAAGTGTGTGTACCTAGTGGCCGATGGGACGCTGCAAATAACTATTAATAATGCCTACAGTGCACCACTTGAGGTGCAATGACGGCACTATCCCCGAACAGGGATGGGAAAGATACAGATAATGAGATGGATCAGGGAAAAGGAAGAGTTTGTAATAAGTTGGTTCACCCACTACCCAGCTGTTTCAATACAGGATCACACCTACAGCATTTGTACACTCCTTATGGGTCTTTGCAGCGTCCCTTCGGCCCCTGGCTGCAACACCTTTCATTCCTTTTACTGTACCTCCGTTCGTATTCTCTTTCTTCCATCTTACTTTCCTCCACCTTCTCCTAACAACTGTTTCACAGTGTAACAGCGAGGTTTTCCCCCAGTTAAATCCTTTCAAACCTTTTCACTCTCAATTTCGCTTTTCAGCGCTGATTGACCTCGTGTGCCCTAACGCTTGGCCTAAATACACTATAATATTACAATTCCAAATTCCTTAATTCACAGAACGACACCAACTCCCACACACCATACAGATTATGTCTAAACGTAAATCCTCTTAATCCGATCCAGATTAAACAATAAATTATGAACTCGCCTACAATAATCTCTACCAATGCTTTATGTGACTCTAATATGCTTTCAAGATTAAAATAATTCATTTGACGTGCTGGGCATTTTAATTATTGGTCATCTGCCGGAGCTTCAAAAGGTCATCTGAGACATATCTACGCTTCAAAGAACACTCGTTTCTGAATCTGAAAAGAGTGTTGTTATAGTTCTAGAGATATTTAAATTGAAATAAGTTAGTCATTTCATCAATGACTTTTTCTGAGGCACGATTACCCTTCACGGATTCTTCTTACCAAAGAAAACACAACATCGAATTGTAGTCATTTTCATACCGAATCTAAGAAAGAACATATTCTTTACTAATAATAATAATAATAATAATAGTAATAATAATAATAATAATAATAATGTAATAATAATAATAATAATAATAATAATAACATCTGGAAAAGAGGAACAAAAGACATTTTTCTCTGGCAAGGCTATCCACACGGCAGGAAAACTTGAAAAGGAGAATGTACTTGGATAACCAATTCTTGACAGGGTGAAACTATAATTAGCGATACCAAGAA
>NC_087210.1:85930789-86015789 GCF_015104395.2 Macrobrachium nipponense | reverse complement strand
TATATATATTCAAGAAATGACATGATAATATATATATTCATATATATATTCATGTAATTTCTTGACATGAATGATATATTCATTTCATGTAAATTGTTACTCCTGTTCACGTAACATATCCTGTGTATACGTGTACAATATATTCATATATATATATATATATATATATATATATATATATATATATATATATATATATTATATATTATTATATATATATATATATATATATATATGTATATTATATAACATATATATATGAGAAAAATATCGACTGGAATATGTCAAACGACAGGGATAAATTACACGACAGCAATATATTACACGACATGAATATATTATATGCTATGAATATATTGCATACGACAGGAGTATACTATAACACGACAGGGGGATACACTACACAACAAATATCATAACACGAGTAGGAATACATCTAAGCGGAATACGATACCCTACAGAAATATATCACACGACAAGGAATATATCACACAATCCTTTTAGGGAAAAACTTCACAAACATACAAGTACGGAGCTGTTGGAAACCGTCCCTGTACTGTACTCACACTTCTTCGTTGTGCTGGCTGAGTTCCTCGCCGATGTAAACAATCTGGTTCTTCACCGAATCCAGGTTGACACGATTCATATAGAGCCACATTTTGATATGCAATCGACGCCGGAGGAGCGACGTTCAATTATATAGTTATATCTATAAAATATTGGGGGATATTCAAACCCGAAAATACGTTAGAAATTTATTACTGAAATTCTCAATGACGAAATATTTTCAAACCGTAGATAAAATGAATTAGAGTAACCGGCATAAAAAAAAATTAAAATACGCTATACAAAACGGATAACGGCGAATAAACAAAACAAACCGAGGTTGGGGTGGGGGTGCGAGGTTGATAACGATAGCGTAAACTTGTGCGTGCGTGCGTGCGTTAACTGGTATGTGTGTGTGATCGGCTCCAAAAACGTCCCTCACGACATGCGACTATTCCTGCTGCTGCTGTTGTAACGAAAACAAACGACGGTCGCTATGTATCGCTGCTACAGGAACAAAACGCTTTGGTCTGGACGAAATCGCCGGCAACCAGTTGCTGTCTGGGCTGTGGTCCCGACTACCTACCTACCTCCCTCCCCCTATGAAAGAATAACAAATCATGAACTTGAATATACAAAATCTCTGGAAATAAAGGCTTCGATGATGCGTGAACGGAAACAGCGTCGTGGCATTGGCAGGCACGTGAATTCTTCGTAACGCTACCGCACGGCAGACGGAACCAATATAACGCCCCACCGCTAATGGAACGCACGGGCAATAGAATAAGGAATGCGCAGTACGTGTTATAGTACTATAGCAGTTGTGATAGCGAGGTCCTGCTTTTTAATCAAGCGCCTGTTTACATTCCTTTGGCCAAACCGAAGTTTAGGACGGACGCGTGGAATCTGATATGAGAGTCAGCAAGAGAATAATAATAATAATAAAAAAATACAAGAGAGTAGATCGAAGAGGCCTGCGCTTCCTTCTTTCTCTATATATCTTCTTTTTTTTTCTTCCTTATTCTTCTTCTTCTCGTTGCAGTCCACACTCGGAATCACACACACACACACATGCGCACTCGTGCGCTCTCGACGCACAGCTCGGACCGACACACACGCACACACACGCGGATGGTAGAGCCAAGCCACCACGACTGACTGACTGACTTTCTGCCGCTGTGATGACGGTCAAGACCTCCAGTACATGACTCTGTTCCGCCGCTGCTGCTGCTGTTCCCGCCACCCGCCGCCATTGGTGCCGCCTGACCCTCAGGAAGAATGAAAATTCTCTCTCTCTCTCTCTCTCTCTCTCTCTCTCTCTCTCCAACCTTTCACCTTCAACACCACCATCGTCACCTCCGTCTCCCTCTCAAGTCTAATAAGAGATCGCCGAATACTACTTCTCTCCATGACTATAATCATAGTATTCCCACTAGCGACGCCAGGGCAATTGGGGAATCAGTCGATCAATCAATCAAGAAGCGTCCCAAGTGTCTCCTAAATATAGTATAGTAGTGATAGTGACCATAACAGAACGAAGTTTAACAAATAAACAAATACACAAGCGATCGACCTCCCTCCCTCGCCATCCAAAACTGTTAACGATGAATTTCCAGTGCGGTATATACCTCTCAGTATACAAGCAGCGTAACTTCCCACAACGCAGTATATTATACAATATATTATACGTGTCGCTGGAGGTCAAATAACAGAGCAACAGATGGAAGGACGGGTCCTGAAGTCGCCGAATAACAAGGGAAATCAGATGTCAATTGGATGAGCGGACTGTTACGTAATGCATTCCTTATAAGCTGTGACAGATACGTTCGAGAATGAGACATCTGCATACCAGCAGTTGCGCACAATTGCTCGCACATATATAATATGTAAATGCATGCTAATTAATCGCACTTGTATAATAAGTATGTAAGTGCATGCTAAATGCTCACAATTTCTCACGCCCGTATAATAAGTGGATGGACATTATTTATAATTAATATGAAGGTGCATGGTGCTGCTCACACATGACATAATCATGTGCATGCTACAGGGCAGTGACTTGGTCTCTGAAGAATACACTCATGACCGGAACTTCGATACCTACAGTGTTTGAACGGGTCGAGTTTCTTACGTTCGATTCAAGCATTCATCGAAGGTTTGGTTAAGAGACTCGAGGGAACTATTCTCTACTCACGCAAAATACACAGATTTGGGAACTGAATAGAATGGTGTATTGGCATTAGGCCGAAGGCCAAACACTGGGACCTAGGAGGTCAATCAGCGCTGGAAAGGGAATTGAGAGGTAGGTAGGTCTAATCCTCGCAGTTGGACGAAGAAATAATCGTTACGTCAAACTGACTTTATTCCAGCACAACCTAATTTCCTTAAGAATTTGCTAAGATTCTCTCTCTCTCTCTCTCTCTCTCTCTCTCTCTCTCTCCTCTCAATCTCTCTCTCTCTCTCTCTGAGTAGATACCACAGGAAAATGATTTTCCTGTGGAATTAGCTTATTTAATGAAGTCACGTACATCTACTGTGATTTTATATATATACATATATATGTATATATATATATATATATATATATATATATATATATATATACATATATATAATATATATATATATATATATATATATATAATATATATATATATATATATATGTGTATATATGTAGTGTATGTAGTATGTATGTATGTATGTGTGTGTATATATATATATATATATATATATATATATATATATATATATACACATATACATATGCACATATATGGGTGATCATATAAAACTGCCTGTATTCATACCCAAAGCTACGATGCTGAGTTAACATCAGAATAAACATATCCATCCATCATAGAACAACGGACAGTAAGCAGACACAGAAAACACACATTTACAGCATCCATTCATGAACACACACACACACACGTGTCCGCCCACGGGGCCCAGTGTGCCGCTCGTCCAACAAACCCCGTCCGACACGTGACATGACTTCACGACTGCGGTTCACGAGAATTGGCCTCTGTGACGCGGATGCTGGCTGGCATGGCTCTTCTCTCTCCGCTCCAGATAGGATTTCTTCCTCCTACTCATTCATCCTCCTACTGGGATTACTTCTGTGGCTCCTCCTCTTCCTCATCTTTCTCCTCTCAGACCTCATTATGTTGATACTTGAGAAGATGATGATGATGATGATTACTGCAGGTTAGCCTATAAAGCGTTCTCGTGACCTCATTTTCGGGCCGGAAAATAAATGATGACTATTTTTACTTTCATATTTTCGCGGCTGGTTATGCTACTGATCTAGCTGCGTTTTCCCGCAAATATTACTACTAATACTAAGGCTGCTACTATTATAATTATTTAAATATTACTACTAATACTAAGGCTGTTACTATTATAATCATTATCATTATTATTATCATCAGAGAGAGTGATTGGATGGACATGCCAATTACATGGGTATATAACGAAAGAGTATATGGGTATATAACGAGAGAGAGAGAGAGAGAGAGAGAGAGAGAGAGAGAGAGAGAGAGAGAGAGAGAGAGAGAGAGAGAGAGAGAAAATTTGTACCTTGAGGTCATCCATTCACCCATTGAGGTAATAAAACTGAAATAAGGTAACTTTTAACATTATCATTATTATTATTAATAAAACTATTGTGGACTTATACTGCCGATTTATATGGTCCCTGCTTATTATCTCTATTTTCCTTCAGTCACCGACCTTGAATAAAACGGACATTTTGGAAAATGGCGCTTCGAAACAGCTAACAAAATAGGGTCATGACTGGAAAACGAAAGGTCCAAAGACCCACCTATGTCACTGGCATGCAGCCAGTTCCCCGTTCATGTCTGCAAAAGCCACTTTAAAGAATGGATGCACAATTCTGTCCGATTTTCTATCTGTCCAACTGTACAGGACGGAAAATGCAATAAGAAAAAAGAAATGAGAGAGAGAGAGAGAGATTATGTCTCAATTACCGAGAGAGATTGTATGTCTCAATTACCGCTGCTGTTAATCACACAAACTTGACCACCTCAGCTTCAGAAAGAAATTCTCAATGAACCCAAGTTATAAATTCTCTCTCTCTCTCTCATAAAGACATCAAGGCAAAGGTGTGAATTTGTAGTTTTAGCATTTTACATTACATGACAATCCCTGCTACAAGGAAGAGCTGTATCATCTGAAACTTACTTCTCTCTCTCTCTCTCTCTCATGAAGACATCAAGGCAAAGGTGTGAATTTTATTTTACATTTTATCATACAATGACAATCACCTTGCTACAAGGAAGAGCTGTATCATCTGAAACTTACTTCTCTCTCTCTCTTCTCTCTTCTCATGAAAGAATCAAGGCAAAGGTGTTGATTTTTATTTTACATTTTATCATACAATGACAATCACCTTGCTACAAGGAAGAGCTGTATCATCTGATACTTACTTCTCTCTCTCTCTCTCTCTCTCTCTCTCTCTCTCTCTCTCTCTCTCTCTCTCTCTCTCTCTCTCACCTCGTCTTCCGCCTATCACCTGACCTTGCTTGAATCCCACACCCTAATCGAAATAACCACTACGTCATCATGAACGCATAAAACATCACCGTTTTTTTTTATCAAGGCTGCAAAGCGAAGACGTAAATGAACCTAAAGTCGTCGTGGACAGGTGCGTTTTTCCTTTATATAAACGTAGCAATCTTGTCACAAGACCTGGACTCGTGTGTTTACTGCAAATGCAATTTATCAAATACTGTTCTATACACGTTTCAGGACAGGTGTGTTTATTGTAGATCCTAGTATCAATCTTGCTAAATTCCTGGCCAGGTGTCGCCCGTACATACTTTTTAGTATCACTTTGGTTTTATGTTCTGAACGGGTGCTTTTTCTACAGATAAGTATAAATTTTGTTACAGAACATATACAGGTGTTTCGTTTCCTACAGATATAAGTACCAATTATGTTACAAGTTCCTGGACAAATATATTTACGGTAGATACTATAGTAGATGCACATCACCAGTGCATCTGACGTCTAGGCCAGTCCCTTATGACGCTCCTGATTGGCTGTTAATAAGCTAATCACAGGGCTGGAAACTCTCAGTCTCTCTCGAGAGTTCACATGGGTATGATCTATGTTCCACCTCTCCTGAGGGATACGTCTTTCAAAAGTATCCCTGAGGAGAAGTGGAGCATACATCCTGCCTATGTGAACTCTCTCGAGAGACTGACAGTTTCCAGCCTTATGACTGGCTTATCAACAGCCAACCAGGAACGTCGTAAGGGACTAGCCTAGACATCAGATGCACGGGTGATGTGAATCTACTATAGTACCAATTATGTTACAAGTTCCTGGACAAGTGTGTGTCCTGTAGACACTAGAATAAATTTTGTTACATGTTTTGGACAGGTGCATGTCCTGTAGATAGTAGTATAAACTACGTTATAGGTCCCATACAGATGTGTGTTTACTGTAGACACTAGTATCAATTTTGTACAGGTCCTGGACAGGGCGTTTTCTATAGATGCTTTAGTATCAATTTTTTAACGGGGACTGATACATTTAAAAGTTTTGTTGCAGGTCCTGGACGGGCAATTTTCTGAAGTGCAGTTTATTTAGTCACAAATTTTCCAGCAACCTATTGAATACATATCACAAACAGAAAACAAATAAAAAAATCATAAGAGAAAGAATCAAACTTTGGCACACTTCAAGTCTTGCTGTCCCTCTCAATGAGCTATGGCCTTTGAAAAATAAGGAATGCACTGCAATATATACTTGAACGTAATATTGTCTCTCATATTAATACGAAAAATAAGAAAACTTGTCTGTCACTCCTCAAAAGTCGAAGACAAATTGCAGAGACGAAAATATAATCTTCATGGGCAAATAAAATTTCTACCCGAGACAAAAACACCCCTCTGTCATATTTCTAAACCAAAGAGTTATTCTTTAAATATAAACCACATTTCAAGGTCGAGGGGCCTGCCAACCAAAAAAAGTCAAGGTCAAGGCCAGGGTCAAGTTCCTCCAAGGTGATGAGAATGACTGATGGTGTCTTTGTATTCTGGAAACCGTGACAACCAGTAACATGTCCCATACAGGGAAAACTGGAATACTACTCTACTAGATAATACGCAGATGTATAACACATGACAAAGACGATACTCTATTTTCTTCCGGAGAATGTAACCTGAGTTCGATAGTTTGCAGTTTCCTATTAAACGCGGAATTCGGAAAAAGGTTTTCAAGTTCCTCAGGTGATCAGTGGTCAAAAGGGAATAACCAACAGGTGCAATACTTTGTGATTAACTGATTGTCAGACTGGCTAACTGAATTTTAAGGGCTACAAATATGATCCTGAGAGGAAACCAGCCTCTGATCATCCCCTTCTCAAATTCAGTAACAGAATCCTTGTATTTTCTCAATACCTTTTCTCTATTTCTACGTATATTAATTTATTAAATTATTTTTTCTGTTCTACTTACTGACCTCCTCTTTCTGTATTTTCTATTGCCAACTGTTGCTTCTTTCTAATGGACGCTATACTCTTTGGAAGCTCGAATTTCAAGTCGATATGGCCCCTTTGGTGGGACTGCTCCATAATAATAATAATAATAATAATAATACTAATAATAATAATAATGACTAATAATAATAAGATAATAATAATAATAATAATTAATAATAATAATAATAATAATAATATAATAATATAATTATAATAATAAAATAATAATAATATAATATTAATAAAAATATGAATAATATTAATAAAATATATAATATAATAATAATATAATAATAATAAAATAATAATAATAAAATAAAATAATATAATAATAATAATATTCATGAATGATGAAAAGCCTCTTCAAGACGCAATGTATAAGTCTCTCTCTTTTTCCTTGCAAAAGAACAGTACAAAGAAAACCCTAAATAGTCTTAACTCTAAGACACCATAATATGTATTAAAAAAAAAAAAAAAAAAAAAAAAAAAAACTCTCTCTCTCTCATACACAAAGGAAATAAAAGTATCTCACGTACCCTAGACATTTCAAAACATCTGCGACTTCAGCATCCAACGTATAAGACCACGGGTCCATTCTCCCCCGTCCCCCCCCCAACACCAGCCTTCTCTCCCTCTCTCTCTCTCTCTCTCTCTCTCTCTCTCTCTCTCTCTCTCTCTCTCTCAGCCACAAAGGAAATAAATATATATCAAAATTATGACGCGTCCACGATAACAAGGTGCCGAGTGTTACCTTGAAGCTATCGACGAAGGGGAAGAAGGGGGAGGGGGCGGGAGAGAGGGAAGAGAAGGAATGAGAAGGGGAACGGAAGGGGAATAGAGGGGGAAGGGAAGGGAAGGGGGAATAGAGGGTGGAAGGGAATCGAGGGGGGAAGAGAGGGGGAGGAGGGAAAAAAGTGTGGCAAAACACCGAAGGAAGAGGAGGAGGAGGAGACTGTAGAAAGATTCTTGTCCCTCAGTCAGTCAGTCAAATTAACTCAAGGAAATAGTTGATTATCCGAGGCAGTCAGGGACGCAGTTGGGACAGAGAGAAGGGAATATACCTACACTGTCCTTCGTAGCCTAATTGCTTGACTTTTGCTACGGGGCAATAAAGTGGAGAGAGAGAGAGAGAGAGAGAGAGAGAGAGAGAGAGAGAGAGAGAGAATGTTTATCTTCCCAGAAAATCAAAATGTTTTAAATGTCTATTTTTTTTTATTTCTACAATGTCTTGTTATTTTTAAAATAATTTCTACTATGTCCTAATAGGACATGGTATGTCAAAAGCATTTTTTAATGTGACAAAGCAGGGACACACAAGATCTAAAAACAGAAGTCTTTGCCCAGTAAAGATCGTTCCAGCATTTTCCAGGAGTTCTGGAAACTGGTACCCATTCCCCCAAATCTCTGAGTGAGAGAGAGAGAGAGAGAGAGAGAGAGAGAGAGAGAGAGAGAGAGAGAGAGAAATGTGATTAACCTGGAAGCTTAACGTGGAGCTTGAAGGAACAGATTTACGTAAGAGCTCTCTCTCTCTCTCTCTCTCTCTCTCTCTCTCTCTCTATATATATATATATATATATATATATATATATATATATATATATGATGAATGTGTAGAAACCGAGCTTTCTCGCAGAGTGACCCGAGACGCGAGAACGTGATGACCTCGGGCTACCCAGTGGGGTAAAACAATATCACAACAAAAGGTAATATTATGTAGGTGTTAAATTACAAGAGTATCATCAAACCGTGTTTGGCTCTTGGCCGGCCAGTTGGTATATCAGCTACAAACAACCATTTCATAAGTATATTAACAGCAAACCATTGCTTTTAAAAGTCTAACTGCCGACAACCCTTTAAAATCTACATCAATTGCAAACGACCATTTGAAATAAAAGTACACTGCAAATCACCATTCGGTGGTCCATTGGAGGTTCACTATGCTTGGTAATTAACGGGAACAGGTGGATATATATTTTTCAAACTTACCGAATTGCAGTAAGAACAATGTCTATCAATAGATATAACGACAATCTAGAGGTTGTAATTCTCTGCGTAAGAAATGCATTTCAATCCAAGATATTTATTGTCTAAGATTTATTTATCGTTACTCAAGAAATTAAGCATGATATTATCTTCTTCTTTTTTCATGCTGGGCTGGTGGTCCAAGGATTGAAACAATATAAGACCCAGAATTCAGTGCTTAGACGCAAACACCTAAAATCTGCCTTATTAAAAAAAAAAAAAAAAATGTAGCCACTGTTCCACGCAATAACGCCAGCTCAAATTTGTATACGAGCCTAAGCCCTGTAATTTTCTTGCGAGAGGAAATACTTTAACCTTAATTTAAAAGCCATAATATAATCCCAAAAGACTTTTCTTTTGGGTCATTAAAGACTAAAGAAATACGAACACCCTGTATATATATACCAAAACAAAAACAAAACTCAGAAATATACCGATTTGTACGCTTTACACATGCCATGCGTAAATAAAATAGAAATCACTTTGGAAGTGAAAGGAAGGAGTAAGAAGAGAGAGAGAGAGAGAGAGAGAGAGAGAGAGAGAGAGAGAGAGAGAGAGAGAGAGAGACGCATTTGTCACCTATGTAACCACCTAACTGTATTTTCAAGAAATACACAGGAAAAGAAGAAAGCCAGCTCTGAAAGAGAGAGAGAGAGAGAGAGAGGAGAGGAGAGAGAGAGAGAGCTTTGCGACCACCCGAATGTATTCAGTTTCTAAGCTCCGTTGATGCAACGTCCAACAATAATAATTACCATGAGTACGTGACCTGTTCTCCATGGTCTGATTCCATGGAATGACATTGCAAGCCTGTCACTCTCCCGTTGCATCTGCTTCGTCCTGACGCAGCTGGTTTCGTTACAATCGGCAGCTGATGCTGCTGCCGCTGCTGTTTAACGTATACTTAGCAAACCACTGTTTGTTATCTATTAATTAATTGTGGGAACGTAGAGTGGGTGAAAATAGAACGCATGTGTGTACGTAAGCCTAGGTGTAAGTATACTTAGTAGGCCACTACTTGCTATCTATTCATTAACTGTGTGAACGCATTGTGTATATAAATAGACCGCATGTGTGTACGTAACACCAAGTGTAAACGTGAGATCGATGTTTGTTTTTCATAAGGTATGTATGTGTGTGTGTGCGTATATATATTTATATATATATATATAATATATATATATATATATGAATATATATATATATATATATATAAATACATTAAGTGTCAATACCAGATAAATGTGTATTATTGATTGATAATGTAAGAACGAATGTGCGTATGTTAACACTAAGTGTAAACACCAGCCCAACGTTTATTATCTAATAGCGTATGAACGCATGTGTGTAAATACCTACTCTGAGGTGTAAACACTTCAGAATACGTTATGCATGAATGTATTAATGTATGTGCGTAATATTTAAGAACATTACCGAGAAAAGACTTGTCTCGAAATCGACCGTTTTTTTTTTCTAATCTGCAGTATCTTTAAAATTGATTGACTTATGGCTATTAAATCTTCAACTGCGTCAGTGCCCCAAATTCTTTCCTTAGCCCGACAAAATAAAGCAACTCGGACTCTCAAAGGTTACCGTGACTCAATCTTCCAAGAAAGGCTCGACGCACAAGAACGCATAAAAGAATCAAGAACAAACTGATTTAGCTTTTGTTCATGTGATAAATTCGAGAACTGACCCAAGACTTTTGTGTGTGTGTGTGTGTGTGTGTGTGTGTGTGTGTGTGTGTGTGTGTGTGTGTGTGTGTGTGTTTCTGTTAGTCGCGTCAGTTTTAACTGCTACCGAGAAATAGATACAGTGTCACAAAAGTGCTTAGGATACGGACCTCACAAGACAGTCAACGGTGTTATTATGAAGTGTAGAAGTACGGAAGTACAGTAGACTAATATGCCACTAGCAGAGAGTCGCCTAGACCTATTATTATTATTATTATTATTTTATATATTATAATATTCAGAAGATAAAAGCTTATTCAAATAAATCTACTAGCTATATAATGTATGGAACTAGCTATAACATGTATGGAACGTTGGATGGAGGAATAAAAATAAATCAAATAAATCTACTAGCTATATAATAAATCGACTAGCTATATAATGTATGGAGCTAGCTATAAAATGTATGGAACGTTGGATGGAGGAATAAAATTTTTTCAGTTGTATATGAAATCATGTTGGCTAATGTTTCAAAAATAAATTACACTTCTAGCGAGTCCTAGGTTATCTGCATCACAGAAGTCAATACTACTCTAGTTTTTAAAATCTTCAAAATTTTCTCTTTTAACGCTGTCCTTCTTTGCTGCCACAATACTTACGATAACGTATACATCTACATAATTGCAGTACACACGAATAAAATACAACGGTATGGGAAATACAACTGATATCAAAGAAAACGGAACATTACCCTTTCTTCATACAATGAAAGAAAACGGTATTTCGGCCACAATTAAAGGGAGTCTCCTACATTTCGATTAGAATCTGCATCGAATTTCTTTGTGTGTGTGTGTGTGTGTGTGTGTGTGTGTGTGTGTGTGTGTGTGTGTGAGAGAGAGAGAGAGAGAGAGAGAGAGAGAGAGAGAGAGAGAGAGAGAGAGAGAGAGAGAATATCTTCTAAGTGTAAAAGATGACAATTGAAAATTGAATGTTCAAGTATAAAAAAAATATTGAGAAAGACTAAAGAAAAACATAATACTGAAGACTTCCTGGGGCCCCACCAGCTCAACGAGATAAGGAGAGGTTATGTGACACGAAAGTACCAAGAAACGACTTGAGCAATGCATCACACTTACAGAAAAAAATGTGAAGGGAAGATCATATAGAATTACTCGAGAGAGAGAGAGAGAGAGAGAGAGAGAGGAGAGAGAGAGAGAGAGAGAGAGAGAGAGAGAGAGAAGAGAGTAAAATTTTAAAAGTGCAGTGACCTCCACTTACTCCTGACACATTGTAAAAGCATACATCATCTTGCATATAATATTCATGCTATTACTTCATTCACTTAGGTATTTCGAAGTGGAGAAACGTTCACTTATCTACTTATAATACCACCACACGCCGACCACTGGTAACATTATATTACGGCTAAAATGGGATACATTAGAATCAATTTAAGAGGAATGTAGCTCTTTTTTGCATATTCCTTATGCATTCAACAACTGGAAAGTACATATACATTATATAATTTTCCAAGGGGAAAAATCATACTGCAGTTTTCTGGATACAAATTC
Organism: Macrobrachium nipponense; assembly: GCF_015104395.2. Lineage (NCBI taxonomy): Eukaryota > Metazoa > Arthropoda > Malacostraca > Decapoda > Palaemonidae > Macrobrachium > Macrobrachium nipponense. The sequence continues at coordinate 86,003,470 of NC_087210.1, read as the reverse complement.
CAAAATTTCAAACAAATACATTTTGACAAATTTTGAGAATAATAATAATAATAATAATAATAATAATAATAATAATAATAATAATAATAATAATAATAATATTAATTATTATTATTATTATGATGATTATTATTATTATTATGAAATGATACATTGGTTGAATGTACCCTCCCGGAAATGAATTCAACCCTTATAAACAAAGTGCATACCGACATAATGGCTGTGTTACAGGCCAAGTTTGAAAAACATTAGTCTTATGGTCACCTCTCCAAGTAAACCAACTCAATTTGGCAATCAAATACACATAACTGCAGTCAAGATACACAGAAAAAACTGCTATCAAATACACATAACTGCAGTCAAGATACACAGAAAAAACTGCAATCAAATACACATAACTGCAATTAAATAGACAAAACATCAGGGCGATCAAATACACAAAACTGCAGTTAAAATACACAAGACTTAACTTAAATCAAGTACATAAAACAACTGCAATGAAATACACAAAACTGCACTCAAATACACAAACCTCAATCAAATACACAAAACTGCAATCAAATACACACACCTGTAATCAAATACACACACCTGCAATCAATTACACAAACCTCAATCAAATACACAAAACCTCGCAATCACAAAACAACACACCTGCAATCAAATACACACACCTGCAATCAAATACACAAACCTCAATCAAATGCACAAAACTGCAATCAAATACACAAAACTGCTATCAAATACACACACCTGCAATAAAATACACAAACCTCAATCAAATACACAAACCTCAATCAAACACACAAACCTCAATCAAATACACAAAACTACAATCAAACACAAAACTGCAATCAAATACACGAATCTGCAATCAAATACACAAAACAATATTGCAGTCTCATACACACGACATAACAAGAATCAAATACAAACAATAAAAACATAGCATTCCACAACGTACTCTGCAACATGCAACAGCGAAACACAGGTGCAACAATGCAGTCGAGAGCCGACAGGATCAATGCCTCAGGAAGGCTCAAGCAACATTGGCTGGCCTAACTTTGCTTGCACCACCAGAGGGTGAGTGGTGTTCCAACTGATTGGGAAAACAACAGTATTCCATAGAGATATTCACCGGAATGTTTCCATTCCTAAGAATCAAACACTACAGTAGCATATGACAATAAATTTGGTAGTCATATTATGCAACTCACTATGAGTGAGACATCCTACTCATTACATGAATCACTTAGAAGAGTTTATGGAATTAATTATAAACAAAAGGTCACAATGTATCAAAAAATTTTCACCCTGAATAGTTTGGGGAAACACTTTTTTTTTAAAAGACTTTACAAAACACACGAAAATATTCCCACGCAAAAAATAAATGGCCGAGTGGCTTAACCAAACCAAAACCCACACACCACAAGAAACGTGAAGCAAACCGTAATTCCCACTTCAGTATTATATCTCCAGACATTCCTACATTAACTGTCTAAAAACTGCCAGTTATAATTACCTCTTTTCCCCCATGGCTCTGGAAATAACCGGACAGGAAATGTTATAGTGATGAGCACACTCGCAGTTGCTACACCTCACGAGACTGTCGACCACTGAGGAAGGCGGTGGGGTTTCCATGGCAACCGAGACGCTCTATGGCCAACGTCAGTACACATACAAATAAAATAAACAAAACAATCGTTTGCTTCGCTCTTGTTAGCGAACACTTTTTTTTGTCACTCTCCGGAAGAATTTTATTCCTTTTCTTCTGGACTCACTTCCAATAAACCTTCGTTTCAGTCTATTTTCATCTTTCGAAAGGAAATTCGTATAAACTTTCGTCTAACTTTCTTTTTTTTTAACAAGCACCCTTTTCTCTCCTCTGCCACTTTCTTGAGGGATAAAAAACAGAAAAACATTTCTTACAATCCTTTCCTATAGTTTTTTAATAACTTCCAAGACAAAAATGAACCTACAGTTTATTTCCACTTTATTTCCTCTTACTCCTGTAACTAATCCCACAGTAATAGCAAAACTTGCTACAGAATGACAACTACACTTCTACAAAAAAGACTACAGACCCTAAATGTCGTTTTGTGGAGAAAAAAAAATTCCCACAATCATCTATCATGAAAGAGAAACACAACTGAGAATCATTACAGATAATCGCAAGCCACCATTAATGTTGAGAACCAGCATTCATATGGAGATGAAAGCCACAATAACTTACGTGGGCTATTCTGGCGTTGCAACGAGCGTGGTCATGCATACGGAAGCTATAGGAAAGATACGATTTTTTAAAATTTCGCTCGTACACACACAAAGCTCACGCCAACTGCAAAAACAGGAATACGAGTAATACGCATGTGTGTGCACAATTCATTCTTACATATATACATACATGTATACATACAATCATACATATACTCAAAGAGTTTCCCAGAAAGCTTGGGAGGTGGATACGTGGATATTACGACATAATTCTTTCTTACGAGGGCTAGTTTTTTTTAAATACATCATCATTATTATTATTATTATTATTATTATTATTATTATTATTATTATATTATTATTATTATTATTATTATTGAAAGTTATTGCTGCATCAGCTGCATTCACTTGTAAAATAGTATTCTCTATTTTTCTAATAATAAGCTTTCTCTCTGCTATTACAACTGGCGAGTATTGCGCCGATATTACTCATCAGGAGGAGTCAATTTCAGGGATAATGGTTACAAATTTATTTATTTGTTACAGTAAGTGAACAAATAGGTCAAAATATAAGTTAATATATTGGCCAACGTTTCTCTCGGTATCATCCGAGCATGATCAAGGCAGTGGATCGGAGCACACTGTTGGTGCTGTCAAGATCTACTCAATGATCATGCTCGGATGATACCGAGAGAAAGAAAAACGTTGGCCAATATATTAACTTATATTTTGACCTATTTGTTCATTTACTGTAACAAATAAATAAATTTGTAACCATTATCCCTGAAATTGACTCCTCCTTATGAGTAATATCGGCGCAATACTCGCCAGTTGTAATAGCAGAGAGAAAGCTATTATTAGAAAAATAGAGAAGACTATTTACAAGTTGAATGCAGCAATAACTTTCAATAAGGACTTGTTTTGAAAGAGGGTCTCCTTCCAATATTATTTTATTATTATTATTATTATTATTATTATTATTATTATTATTATTATTATTATTATTATTATTATTATTATTATTTCAGTAGACGAAACCTATTCATATGGGGCAAGTCCACCAAAGGGGCAACTAACTTGAAATTCTTTAAGCTTCCAAAGAATATCATGGTGTTCTTTAGGAAGAATTAAGAGGAAGTAAAATTAAAATACAGAAAGAAGAGATCCCAATTATCATAAACGAAAACAAAATTAGGAAATAAATAAATAGATAAAATAAAGTATAAAAATGCGAGAGGAATACTATTAGGCTAGTAATGCGTTGCATCAGCACAAAAGATTTTCTCATAAACAATGGTAAATGATGATAGCAAGTATAAAAGAATACTACAAGAACTGAAGTACGTACGATAGGGACGCAGTGCGCATGCGCATGAGCCAAGAAAATCATTCTTTAACCATCCGAACTCTCTATTCTGAATGGCGTTTCATTCCTCACACCGCTGGACTGTGGATTTTGCGCAAATGGAAACTGCAAAAAGTTCAAGCGGAGATACAATGTATTCCTATTCTAATAACTTGTTCATACTTTTAGTTATTTATCAGTTTGTCATTTTCTCTTTTCTAATGACCGATCTCTTCTTTCTGTATTTCCTGTCATATGAACGCCATTCATATTCTTTGGAAGCTTGAATTTACGAGTCAGTGGCCCCTGTGGTGGTGGGCTTGTTCTCCATAAATAGGGATTTATCTTCTTATATAATAATAATAATAATAATAATAATAATAATAATAATAATAATAATAATAATAATAAAATAATAGTAATAGTAATAGTAATAGTAATAGCAATAGTAAAAATAATAATAATAATAATAATAATAATAATAATAATAATAATAATAATAATAATAATAATAATAATAATAATAATAATAGTAATAGTAATAGTAATAATAATATAATAATAATAATAATAATAATAATAATAATAATAATAATAATAATAATAATAATAATAATAATAATTATTATTATTATTATTATTATTATTATTGTAGTTGGGACTATGCAAAAATGCAGTTTCACACTATACATGTAGATATAACCCCTTTACAATATAAATGCATTCGAGATATAGACGAAAAAAAAATTTACGATAGACAAGACGAATTCACGTACGTATGACGTGAAAGCTGTAACTCCCACAGAAGAAGAAGAAGAAGAAGAAGAAGAAGAAGAAGAAGAAGAATTGGATCACGTGAGAGTGAAGTAATAAAAGAAAATTCTTAGTATGTCACTTCCTGCTTATCGACAGATGTTAACTGATTAATGGTATGAGAGAGAGAGGAGAGAGAGAGAGAGAGAGAATCAAGCCTCGAACAAACCATACTTGATATGTGTTCCGGGACATCCCTGACATGTGTCACCGTAGGAAGAATTTCTAGGGCGTGTGTTCTAGAAATGAATTACTGGCTTGGTTAATCTAGGACTCAATTCTATACCATTCCTTCCCATAAAAGAAGTGCTCGTATGTCTATTCTGGGACTGGGTAGGCGGTGTGTTGTCTACAACGAAAGTCGAGATCTGGCGCGACTCGGTTAAACTGCTGATTTCGATATTTTCGAATGAACCGCTGACGGACGCATTATAAAAATTTTGTGAATGACTTGGGTACTATCACGTTGCGATTGTGTATCTACGGGAGCCCTACAAATAACAAGTGCAAGAATTTGGGTAATGATAAGCATCCTTGCGGCCTTTTCTTGTGTGATTCGTCTTGTGTAAAACACACGCCCGCACTTTTAACTGTCCGCCCTCAGATCGTAAAGACTACTGAGGCTAGAGGGCTGCAATTTGGTACGTTGATCATCCACCCTCCAATCATCAAACATACCAAATTACAGACCTCTCTCTAACCTCATTAGTTTTTATTTTACTTAAGGTTAAATTTAGCCATAACCGCGCTTCTGGGAACGATATCGGCCAGGCCACGGCTCATACAGCATTATACAGAGACCAATTGCTATGGAGGAGTTGATTATACAATGTACGGAAAACTCGATTGTGCCGAAGAAACTTCGGCGCATTTTCAACTCTTTTCCGTATTTCAAACTTCTCAATTGTTCTCTACGAAAATATTCATCGCCAGACATGGTTATTAATTTCTTCATTATTTTTATAAACCGTTGAAAATCACTAATAAATAAATGAATAAATAAAATGGCGGTGTTTAACGCTGAGGTGACCTTCGTCATTCGTCACGCAACGGAATCATTTATATGTCGTGCAAAAGGGTTTAAAAAGTAAACCTATAAATCTACAATGAACACAGTTAAAATCATTATCTGTACATAGTTTTCGGGTCATCACCCTCTCTCTCCAAGTCTATAAATGAGCCCTATATAAAGTTATTGGGCACGTCAAAATTATATGTGATCGGAGTAAATTAAATTAAATACATTTTATGGTTATCAATAATATTTCCAAGACGAAATGCTTTTATTAATACCTTCTCAAATGAGTCTGCGCTTAAATGTTGTTATTATTACTATTCAGAAGATGAAACCTATTCATTTCGAACAAGCCCACCACAGGGGCTACTGACTTGAAATTCAAACTCCCAAAGAATATTATGGTGTTCATTAGGAAGAAGTAAGACGAGGTCGGGGGAAACACAGAAAGAAGAAGCCCTATCAAAAATAGAAAAAAAATTAACAAATACATAAAAATGTATTAAAAAGTACCATAATTTTAAATGACTGCATGAGTTACCAAAATCTGTCGAGAGAGAGAGAGAGAGAGAGAGAGAGAGAGAGAGATGAGAGATGAGAGGCAGAGAGAGAGAGAGAGAGAATGTTTCACCTTCAACGAGAGAGAGAGAGAGAGAAGCGTTCCAGAGAGAGAGAGAGAGAGAGAGAGAGAGAGAGAGAGATCCATCCAAAATCAACAACATAGGAAGCAAAAAAAATAAAATACCAAATATGAAAAGTGAGAATATTGTCAATCTGCAACAGCCTTTGCCCAAAGGGCTTTGCTGCAGACATCTGTGCTTATATCCCGAACCTATTTTTAACTCGCGTGGTGAATTGCAAATTAAAAACTCCGTCCTTCGAGTCTATATTGAACCATAATTTTCTTTCTTTTCCGACTAAAATTCCTCTCCAGGATTCCTACGAAATACTCCGGATCCTAGCATTTAGACATCCCTGGGGCTCCTCTTGTCTGGGGTGCATTATTTAATTCACTCTAACCCTTAGAGAGAGAGAGAGAGAGAGAGAGAGAGAGAGAGAGAGAGAGAGAGAGAGAGAGAGAGAGAGAGAGAGTGTGTGTGTGTGTTTCATCTTCCCGGTAAAGAGAGAGTGTGTGAGAGAGAATGTTTCACCTTCCAACAGAGAGAGAGAGAGAGAGAGAGAGAGAGAGAGAGAGAGAGTAGAGAGAGAGAGAGAGAGAGAGTTGTTTCATCTTCCCGGTAAAGTGTGTGTTTCATCTTCCCGGAAGAGAGAGAGAGCAGAGAGAGAGAGAGAGAGAGAGAGAGAGAGAGAGAGTGTTACATCCTCACAGAAACGGACGAGAGTGATATATATATAATGTGGGAGGCTACTAAGGGCAAAATCCTAAAAAAAATAAAAGAAAATAAAAGAAAATAAAAGAAAATAAAAAAAAAAAAAAAAAATAAAAAAAAACATACCAGCAACATCGAAAACCAACACATGTTTGGTCAACACCTGTTTCGGTTAAGCAATCATAAGTAACTTCAATACGAGAGAACAAGTGCGCAATGAACAAAAAAAAAAAAAAACCAGAATAGCAAGAATAACATTGCCGGCGATTACCGGCAGGCATCTTTTCCCTTCTCCTACCGGTACGATCATGACACAGGCACGTACGTACGTACAGGGCAGCGGCGGACGGACGTAGTACGGAAGTGAAGGAAACTCTTATATAAAAAAAATTTCACAGCCACACACGACCAATTGAATCGCACTTTCCTCCTTGACGATACCACATCAATCTTCAGACATCTTCATTTTTACGGAAATTGAAAAATGCATTTTCTGTGTGTGTGTGTGCATTCCGTATGCAAATTGATGTGTCATAACAAATACGACACATCAATATACATATATATTTATATAAATACATACACACAATATATATAGTATATATATATATAATAAATAGTAGATATATATATATATTATATTATATATATAATGCACGGCACTTGCATAAAACAAAACTTTGAAACTTTTTAACATATTCTGTAGGTATTATTCATTCACGCCTCGGTGGTTTTAAGGTGAACTGGTGAATTCTGGACAGTACAATGACAAACACTTATTTTTGCACAAAGTCACCAATACGAACAATCATTGTACATACGTGCAAACATACTTACAGACAAACAAACACATACACATACATACAAGTGTTTGTGGCGTAGCTGTAAGTGGAACTGTGAAGAGTAATGAGTTTTTTTTAAGTAACCAATATGGACAATGATTTGATATACGTACATACATGCATACATACATACGTAGCATGTGTATCTGCTCTGTATACTATACGTGGACACAAATTCACACAGCACACAATATACGTTGACCTATACCTTAGAGCTCGCACGTGTCATTTTACCAAACCACAAACAACAGGAAATTTTCCAAGTTCGGTACAATTCTGATTGGCATGCAAAGCTCTTCAGAGAGCACAATCAATTCAAGGGACCAAGAAAAGGCCCTTTCATAGAGATTGGCCCCAATGGTTTTCGGGGGCATAGCTTTATGATATTGACACTTTTTTGTTTATGTTTTCAAGGTAATCCCCAACTGGGCTTGTACTAAACACGCCGCAAAGGTGGATACATATAGTCCATACCCGGTTAAAACCGTTGGGGGTCACTCTCTAGAAAAGATCCCAAGAAAATACTCGGTTAAAAATCAAACTAACGGATCTAAATAGCCTAGACAATAAATCTAAATACAAGCTTCTCATAAAAAACCATTCGATAAATGCAAAACACTAGAACCACTAATCCACTACGGGACACGCTTCTAAAAAGCCACACGAATTCCGACGTACACACTCCTGCAACCTGAAGCCCATCCTATTCCATTAAAATATAAAAAATATGTATGTACGATTAAACGAGAGAGAGAGGAGGGGGGGGGGGGGGAGAGAAAAGGGCGCATGCGCTCAAACACCTCTCCTCCTCTCCGGCAGGAGAAACGAAACCCGCGACCTATCACACACCAAGATCAAAAACGCACTAAATAAGATCCTGCCGGAGACGAAGCGTGTCTGTCTGGCCGCTCTCGACGATTCTCATAGCAGCAGAGAGAGAACTGAGTGGCTCGGTCTGACATGTACACACACACATACACAAGTGTACACACGTACACATATACACACGCACACGTGTACGCATCGCGACCGTCACCACACTGCCACTTACTACCACGACGACCTACAATTCGTCAAATGCACACACACAGACACAGACACCATCTGTGCATCATAAGGCTGCAACTGTAAAAAAAATAAAATAAAATAAAAATAAAATAAATATATGAGAGAGGGAAAAAGAACAAACCGCAGCCGATTGCGTTTGATGGGAGCCTTTGGGGGGGGGGGAAATGAGAACCGTTCAATTTTAAGAGGCGACTATGGTGATTTATTGACCCGTTTTCTTATTTATTTATTTACTTCTCCTCCAGTGCGCGTCTAAAGTATTCACACTCAACATACAAACAATATATATATATATATATATATATATATATATATATATATATATATATATATATATATATATATAATATTACTTAGTAAAACTGGTCATAACACATGTCGGGAACTTATCCCACACATATCACAAACAGGCTGAAAAAAAGACTAATGGCTTTAAGAGTAAAACGAATCCTTGGCAAATATTAGATAACTCTAAAGAAGCACTGATCAAGCAACAAGTCGTTGACTTGTATCCAACAGGTTTGCGACAGAAAAACCTAGCTTTTATTCTATATACGTTACCTCTCGCTTTAGACGCTTAAATCAGAATTATGTTATTTCGCCCCCTCTTTTGGCTTACATAAACAGCACTTAGAAAAACCGCCTTTCCTTCATCATGGTCTCATTGTTATGCCAAAATCCAAGAGCCCTCTGGAAAACTTACAAGGGTCCCAGGGCCAAAGAACAGAGGAGAAGGAGAAGAGGAGGTAAAGTTAAATATATATCTTAGTTTAACCAGACCACTGAGTTGATTAACAGCTCTCTCCTAGGGCCGGCCATTAGATATTTTGGTGTGGTTAGGAACCAACTGGTTAACTAACAACGGGACCTACAGCTTATTGTGGGATCTGAACCACGTTATATCGAGAAATTAATTTCTAATCACCAGAAACAAATTTCTCTGGTTCCACGTTGGCAGAGCGGGGAATCGAACACGGGACTACCGAATCGGCAGGCGAGAACGTGAGCCACTCATCCAACGAGGAACGAGAAGAGGAGGAGGAGTAGGGAAATTTTACATAAAAAAAAAAACTACTACTATGTCTTACAAAAAACACGCTAAGCAAACCATTCTGTCTTGTTACTCACGCTCAGGATACACGGCCCACTTGGAGAGAACACTAACCTGCAATAAACAGAAATGACGTTTTAGCACCTGTAGAGGGTAAACTGTCACTAAAATCAATGCAATTCATATCATTATAATTCAAACTTCAAGTGAAAACTTTTGGAAATGACATATCACTAGAAGAAAGTGTTCTATCACGCCATACGATTTTTTTTTTTTTTTTTTTTAGGTTGAATAGGATAAAAACAAACACACATTCCAGGTGTTCTAATATATGTTTATCAATCTTCACCTTGACTAAACAGACTTCAAATAAGCGGACTTCTGTAATTACCATCTATCATAGTATGACTATTTTTTCATACGTCATCGTCCTGAACGTGATAAATTCTGATATATGTAAGTGAATGTTGAGGGTACAGTACATGTTAGTTCAGGTTAATTACATGGTATAATTACTGTTAAGTCTGACATATATAGCTCTATATCTCTCTGAAAAAATTATGATGCTAGCCTGTACTTCTATCACACCAATATCTCTGTCTTAAAGCAATACTGCTATTTCTTCACTAATTACATTCCACAACAAAGTATATTCAATAGCCAACTACTGTGATATCAAACTAAAGAGCGTATGCTACGATAAACCATTTTCTCCATCTTAGAATATGAATTTCAAGACAAAAAAAAATTGTGACATGAGCTAAGACGTCCCTCCACTGATTTCCTTAATTGTTTGTTTGTTTGTATTGTGTTTTCACGTTGCATGGAACGGGACCAACGGCTTTACATGACTTCCGAACCACGTCGAGAGTGAACTTCTATCACCACAAATACATCTCTCTCACCCCTCAATGGAATGCCTGAGAATCGAACTCGCGGCCAACGAGGTGGCAGGCCAACAATATACCGACCACGCCACTGCTTTACTTAAGAATATCTCCTTATTAGGCTATATGTCATCATCATTCCTAGATCCTGCCTGGGTCGGACGACCAAGAAAATAAGACTTCCTGGCTGACGGCAATCTCACGAAGTATTGTTATCAAGTCAACATTTCTTGAGATATCAGAATTAGGGAAATAAATGCAGTATTTTTCTTCAAAGTCATATCATATGAAAACAAGTAAAATATGAATCGAGTTTTCTTTACAGTGTATAATTCTATATGAAACTCAGCAGCAGCCCATGAAGCTTTCATTCTCGGCCCGGTGGTGACCTGAGTTAACAACATAGTGCCAGACGCAAGATCATGGCTCACTTGAACCTTAAATAAAATTTTAACCAATGAGGCAAGAGGGCTGCAATTTGATATGTTTGACGATTGGAGGGTGGATGATGATCGAACAAATTTGATGCCCTCTAGCCTCAGTAGTTTTTAAGATCTGAGGGCGGACAAACAGACAATAAGCCATCTTAAGTCTTCTTTTACAGAAAATCAAAACATCATCTCGGGGCATTAAATGCCTACTGGCAAAGAAATGACTTTACAAAATGAGGAAAATGCAGCGCTATAACATTCCCCTTGAAGAGGTGGATAGGAAATCTATGGAAACGTTCGTGGCAGCAACTAAACGTTTGAAAGAGAAGTATTAAACATTACTGGACAACTAATACTGCACATTTAGAACTGCAGCAGTCTTTACAGCAGTGAATCGCATAAAAACAAATGAAAGTGTATTTATTGCACGTACAGCATAATAAAAATCAGAGAGGATCTTTCTTGTTTGTCCGCCCCGGGTGGAAGGCGTTGTAGGTAGGGGATCGGGAGGGTAGGAGATACATAACGGGCAGCGCCGGGTTCCACGGCAGCGTGACGCACCCAATCACCCATAATAATAATAATTGAATGTCACTAAAATGTGGATTTCTTCACCAATAAAAAGGATAATAATAAAATCTACTGAAATTGAAGACTTCTTGTTAATAACAAACGAGAAACAATTGGAACCATTTTAAAAAATGGAAGAAGGGTATGACAACGTGTCCGGGGGAAAATGTGGCAGGGGACCAAACAAAGTGGTCTCAATAACAGACAAACTGGACCCCTCGAGAAGCTTGAAGCTTAAAGGAGAGAGAGAGAGAGAGAGAGAGAGAGAGAGAGAGAGAGAGAGAGAGAGAGAGAGAGGTTATTGCACTTGAACATTCAAGATTTACATTAAATTTCTTTCTCTTAAAATAGATAAAAATAAACTTCCTATCATAGACTAACTACTTTCACGAAGAATACCTAAACTACAAAATTCCTAGTGAATGAACTACTATTATACCAACACTGCAGCAATTGCGATGATGTTAGAGAAAAAAAATGGTCGCACGATAATGGAACATCAATCAAAACCACGAGATTATTTCCTGTATGGCACCAGTAGCCATCATCCACGGTACCAAATACTTTCGTAAAATGGAATGGTACTGTATTCCTTCCTTTCCGAATCAATATCATGAAAGTAATTTTGCGGAATAATGACATTCTTTTTATTCCTGTGGATCTTTAATGAAACGTGCCTATAGACCCCATTGGTCAATGTCTGAAATAAAGTAATTCCAGGTAAGTTAGGCCTACCTTACTCTTTTGAGACTGGCTATTTATATTATATCAGAGAATTACAAACTCAACAAAATCCCTTAATTTCATTCTTTTCAAGTTGTTCTCTTCCTTTAGATTAAAGCAGAATCCACTTAAAATTGCGTAAAATAAGTTACTTATGATAACTGAAAGGCATATACTTGCAAATGCACATCACTCAACCTTAAACATGTACACACAGTTTCGTTCTTCCCATAAAACCACAGACTTCAGTAAACCATAAGCAAGCCGGTACAAAAAAAAAGAAAAAAAAAACACGGAAAACAATGAACAAAAGAGGGACACAATCTCAAGAAAAAGAAAGAAAAAAGACAATTTTGCGTCTGTTATTTCCGTTACAGCTCCGGGCAAGATTGGCCTATTTCCGTTCCACGCACACGCAGAACAACAACGCCGATGATGATGATGATGACGCCGTGGTTCTTACGGATGTAGGCCGAAAGGTAAAAACCTATTACTTTGACTCTGCTTTTAGCTATCCTACGTTCATTCCCTTATAGTCATCATCGAATATAATTGCGACGTAATCTCTCTCTCTCTCTCTCTCTCTCTCTCTCAGGACGTGATTTCTCACCAGATTATTTTTCCCTTGCGGAATAAGAGACGAACGGATCATCCTTTTTAATAAATGAAGTGTAGTACCTGATCCATCTGAAAGCCGAAGAATGAAATGTTCCAAGATTTGAGAACTAAAGGTATTATTATTATTGTTATTATTCAACAAACTTGTATATAAAGCCTAAAAATCAACCAACTCCTAGAAGAGCAACCTTCCACTGAATTAAATTCCCGTCAAGTGAAGTAAATCAAAATATAAAAATAAACAAACTTAAACTGTTTAAGTATTAATGAAACAGTTTTGAAATTAAATTTTATAGTGCCCAATATTCTCTTGAGCAGCAGGGGCAACTATTTGTTTATTTGTGACATATACGTTCCATATTTCCGTGACTCAGTTATACATACACCAACATATATATATAATTTCACAAATAAACAAAAACCTGCCCCCCCCCCACACAAGAAAAAATTGGGCACTTTAACATTTAATTTCAAAATTGTTTCATTATTACTTGAACCACAATTTCCTCAGTTTAAATGCACACAGCTCTAACCCCTATGAATCCTGTTGCTATCAGTGTACTAGCTTTCGTATACAAAAACCCGCTGTGCAGTTTCCCGGTATTTTATCATACTTCTTCATGCCCAGTACATCTCAAGTCATGGGCACACTTGAGTGAGCTAACGACAAAATGTGTAATCTTTTGCTCAAAGGATGTCTCTTTAAACTTTTTTTTTTTTTTTAACTTTTTATCATCAGTACAGTACCATTTAACCTACTTACATAATTTCACTGCCCTACTTTTTTTAACGTTTTAAAACTTTTTCCTTTGCTTGCTCTACTGCTTGTTCATTTTTCAAAACATCTGCATGCAAAGGAACCAAATAAAAATTACCATGTTTTTACTTTAATCAAAACAGCCACTCTAAGATTTCTAGTACTAAAGGCTGTATTCGTTCCAAAACTCTCCAGGAATGGCTAAAAAAAAATAAAGGTACTGTATCCTTCAAAACTACAATCTTCTTAAGGAAAGTTCTGCTGCCCATTTTGAGACAGAACTTTGTGATGTACCACATTCACTGTAGTCTGGAAAAACAACCCCACAACTAATGCCAGCATTAGATCTGAAGACTCCACACGAATGGTAATTGAGGTCTGAAGACTTTCAATATAACTAAGAAACCATCTGGAGGCATCCTTACGAATGAAAAAAAATTGTAGTCTTATGACAACCTATATGACTAAGAAACTTCAGAATTATCCTTCTTTCATCCAACAATGTACTCACAGTGCTCTACAGAAGGCTGGTCCCTTATATGAAATGCTAAATACTTCACAGATCACCATTCCTTTAGAACTACTCAGTTCCTCTATAACAAAATTTATTTCACAAGATAATCATTTAGAAAATGAACCGTTGTCTTTCATACCAACTACAATTGTTTTGAAAATCATAAAAAAACAGTAAGTGTTCAGAATTGGAACTGGAATGTGCTCAAAAGATAAACTGAGCATAAAGGAGGTTTCAAAGGTGTAACAGGACAACCTCACAGTTACACTATAATACAATTGTTAGGAGAAGGTGGAAAGTAAAATGGAACAAAGAAAATATGAACAGAGGTACAGTAAAATGAATGAAAGGGGCTGCAGCTGGGGGCTAAAGGGATGCTGCATACAACCCTAAGTAATGCCTACAGTGCACAGCACGAGGTGCATCCACTACCCCACTTATGGGGTTAAGGACCCATAAAGCCTTTGCATAGAAAACCAGTATTTCATCACAACTGCCTTTTATATCAAGTCTATGGTAGGTCACTACCATCCATGTAATGGACAGCATTTAAGTTGGATTTAATTGCAACAGAATAAACTTAGGAGTCATATAAGAAAAATTAAAGTAACCAATGTCTTAAAAACAAATGCAAGTTTTTTCTATCAGTATCCCATTTTGTACGCAACATAATTTCAAAACATCCGCTACCTACCCTACGTACATTTAACTTTTGTGTGACTTTTCAATTTTTCTTCTAGATTAACCTCATGCAAAAAATACAGGTAATAATAATTGTAGTGGACACAGGAAGAACTGGGTCAGGATGAGTCTCATTCAACCAACCTTTCACTACAATAAATCTTATACATAATGCTGCTCTGTCTCAGCTGAGCACTGGCAACTAAACATGGGCATATACAATTTCTCATTATTTGGTAAAGTTTGCATGATCACAACTTTAATTTTCTGTACTTCAAAAAATACAGTAGCTACAGCACATAATCAAAGCCTTAGTAGTATGTCCTCCCACCTAACTAAAGCTATGAATTAGCTCCAATATCGTTAACTTCAATACATGAGCACAAGTATAGAAAAAAAAAAACTTATACAACCAATTTGTAACCTATCAAAGGATAATTCTGCCTTTAACTGTGCAGGGCACATCCAGGTCCGAGAACCAAAACATTTCCTAGAAAACAATTCCAGATGGCATGCTTAGTTAGTTGATCCTTTCTTTCCTTCCTTGCATTAAATCTTCAGCTGAAAACCCTGACGGAAAGATTCAACAGACTATAGACCATAGAAGGCTCCTACAGTAAATCAGCCTGCAAAGCAGACAAGTTAAAGGAAAAGGTGATAAACGCTGAAACAGAAAATAAAACCAATACTGAACTTCTAATTTCAGGAGACATCAGCAGAAATGAGGAATGAATTTACTCCTTGCTTAAACATTTGGAGATCAGAAGACTCAACAACTGCTCTAGACAAACTATTTCACATTTTAGTTGAAGTCAAAATAAAACTTCTAGCAAACTAAGTACATATTAAACCTGATACGTACTAAAAAAGCAGCACACTTTTGTAGCAGTAGCATGCCTAGTGTTGTGAGCAGAAACAGCTAGGTCAGGTAAAGAAGAGTGCAAGGATGTTTATCATTGTACGTAGTACATTTTATATATATATATAATAGATATATATATATATATATATATATAGTATATATATATATTAACACTTAATGTCTATACTACAAGTTAACATAAGAGTTGCAGATACCTAACTATATATTCATTCTCCTGAGCCAATCTCAACCTGAAGAAAGGGGAAAATGGAGAAAATATGGGCCTTGGATATATGTTTAACTGTAAACCTACTAATTTTAAAATAGCCTGAACTACTGCTTGGGAGGAAGGACAATATAGATGCAGTTAAGAAAGGAAGACAGGAATAGCAACATTACTGGGCAAGAGGCAACAGGAGCAGAAAAAGAGCTGGCCACAACATCCACAAGGAGATCAACACCAGAAGCAGCCACTTTACCCTTTAAGTAAAAAACAACAAGGAAATGTCACTGAGGCTGTAGCCTAAATAGAAGGTGGAAGCAGCAGAAGCAACAGACGAAGGTTCTGGCAGGTCCTTACTACGAATAGTTAGGGGGCCCTAAAGAGAGGGAGACAACCATTGAGGTTAGAAGTCCTCTGGAAAGTATAAACAAGCAAATATCCACTACAAAGCTGAGACGATGTGGCAGCTGCAGGAGCCAGCATAGAGGATAAGAAAGATCAACCTGAAGACACTAAAACCTGACATTTATGTCTGCGGTGAGAAGAGCCACATTCAACTCACCAGCACAGAAGAAAAAACAGTATTTTGTATATAAGTTACTCAGATTTAAACCACTTTTTAGCACACCAATTCATAATCATGTTATAAACTGGAAAGGAACATACAACTAAAGGTACCCATTACTGTGAAAGTGAAACAGGAATCGAACAGCCTACGCAAAAATAAAAGGTGCCAACAATGAATCCTCATCAGAACAGGGCAATTGGAAAAAAGTTACTTTATTAGTTCAAACATAGTATACACAATAAGCAAAAAAATCTCAAACTAAAAATATGTGAACAGGAAAGCAAAACCATCTCTGAAAACCATAATGACTTTGAAATTACAAAGTGACGAGAAAACAAAACAGTAACAACATGGCATCGTGTTGGTAACTCAGGAAAAATAGAAATACTCATAAAATCTCAAAAAACAAACAAGACAAAATTTAAATGGAAATGCAATATAAATGAAATCCTGTCAATGACAGATCCCTAAACAAGTAGAAATGCTGATATGTTCTAGAGATAACATCTGCAAAATTATATCATAACACAACGCACCAATGAATACAAATAGTATTTCTGCAAGGACTGGGGAATTGGCTATGAATACCTGCTGGAACAATTTTCACCCCGTGTACTTGGAAGCATTCTAACCAGTTAAAGGGTATGATTAGCAGGTATGTAGTGATAAACAATCACCAGCAACAACTCCAAAATAAAATCAAAGTTCAAAACATTAATAAGAAAAGAAGTGAATATCCTAATATTTGTCTAAAAACAAAATACTGCATGTATCTACATAAAGTGCTCGGATAACTACAGTACAGTACTCTTCTTTAAAAGAATATAAAAAGAATCAATTTCACTAAAGATGAAACAACAATGCCATAGCCATCATTACAAAAGCAATACTGTAATGTTTTAAAAAACACTTGGTATTTTTTCATGACAACATCTACGCATGCACATAACTTGGGAATCTTACCAGAGGATAGGACATTGGTGGCGTCCATTCTCTGACGTGGACTCATCACACACACCGTTCTGTTCTTGCTTAATCTTCATTTTCTCTAAAAACTGAGCAATTTCTTCCTCTCTACCAGAAGCTTTGTCTGGCTGTGGCCCTGATCCACTGCTGGCCATCCTAGGTGTGTCTAAACTATTTATACCATTCACATACGACTTACGATATCTATAAACTCAAACACCTAGAAATCTGATGTTTAGTCAAGTTCTTGTTATCATTATCTTGGAAGCAGTTTACAATGCCATTAGGTCCCACTAGTTCACATTTGCAGTCATTTCTGGGAACTTTTACAGCCTCAAGAAGCTACGGCATTCCAACGCAAGGTGCTCATTTTCTGGCACTCACAAATCATAGACGGGCTAAACTGACAACTGTAATTCTAAAATGATAAACAGCTCATTAACACAAATTGTGAGTACATTCGCAACACTATTACAAAACATGGTCATTACGTATATAGAAAAGAGCTTAATACAGGATACTGTTAAGTATCATGCATTGTAACTTCTGCAGAGCAACAATTCAAAAGACATATATGTACTTTTACAAGTTGTAGCTTTCAGTTACAATAAAAATCAACAACTCTACTCTGGAATCTTAACACAGACTTTTCCCAAGTAACGGAATGCTATTTCCTTCATTAAAGAAAATATCAGATTGTTTGCATTACATTCTCTACAAACTGATTTTCCCTTAGTTTAAGACAATTTAAGATGTACGAGTCCCACTTCAACTTAACAGACAGCTTGAGGATCTGGCTTTCTAATATAATACCAAGAGCCTATATTAAAAGCCTGCCCTTGCAAATTTTCATATCCTACAGCTAACATCAATTATAATAGTTCCTAACTTAATCTAACCAGTGTTTTACATTTAAAATTCACTTGAAGAGATATATGTAAAAAGATATATTTAAAAAAGTAGCATAAAATAATGATAATAATGTAGCTGATAAGTACAGACATCAGTTCGAGGTATTATTATTATTATTATTACTATTATTATTATTGAACCAAACAAAAACTTAGTTTTCTTTTGAAGATAGAAAAAGAAACCCACAAAATTACTGAGTATAACTTGTTTACTTGTAAGTATTTACAAACTATTTTATGTAACTTGAGTAAAATACTATGTAAATACTACTTACAAGTAAACAAGTTATATACTCAGTAATTTTGTGGGTTTCATTTTCCAGTATTATTACCACTTGTTCAAAAACAGCAAATATCTGTGGAACAAGCTAAAAAAACTTGCATAGCTGATTCTGCAAGATATAACCCAGAAAAGAACAAATATCAACATATTCCACTATTTTCAAAATTGCCAAACCACTGATATACATATTACTTCCCTCCAAAACTTACAACCCAAAGTACTAATAATTCAGTGAGGATGATCGTCCACTTGTTGTAAAAGAACGAAATTCCTCTGGTATCAAGAAGTGCTGGTAATTGCACTTCAGAAATTTTGGATATTAATTTTCCACAAACTGAGGACTATACTATATTGTAAGTCCTGAGGTACAGGCATTATAGGCACTAATGGAGGTTTCTATTGAAACAGATGACATGACACAACTGCAAATCACATTGACCCTGAATGGAAAACAGAAAGTACCACACCAAACAATATCTCATTTAAAAGATGAAAGTCCTGGGAGGCTGCCGACATTCAAATTGAACAAGATTCCCAGTGGAAAAAGAAACGATCTAAAGGTTTTATCATACAGTCAGTCACATACTGCGATGTCACGATACCCATAAAGCTACCGAAAGGGGCTCAAGTTGTGCACGAGAAACTTTTTTAATATCACTGCACGCCACATGCAGTGATAAGTGTGTGCATATTATTATTAAATTATTATTCAGAAGATAAGCCCCTATTCATATGGAACAAGCCTACAGGGGCCATTGACTTGAAATTCAAGCTTTCAAATAATATGGTGTTCATTTGAAAGAAGTTACATTAGATAATAGGAAATACAGAAAGAAGCAGTTAATTATCAGAGTGGAAAAAAATTGTAAATATGCAACAACACATTTAAATTTGTAAAATACAAGGTCAACTGTTTTAGGGAAGTAATGCACTGCAGCTTCACTTGAACTTTTGAAATTTCAATGCACAACATCCTCTGGGAGATGTTCCATAGTCCAACAGTGTGAGGAATAAAAGACCTCTGGAACTGAGAAATTCGACAGCATGGCACATCTAATGCTGATGCACTCTCCCTGTTTGGCTATGATCTGGCTGGTTTTCGAGCTATAGCCAATTGGTTTTAATGTCACTTGGTAACAATCAGTAACAGTGATGTTCAAAAGCAGATTAATGCATAATGCTGCATTTTTTCCCTTTTTTCATCACATTTGTCATTGACTTGTTACTGTACCTAATTACTAAAACTGTAAAGTGAACATTTTAGACAAACAGGCATTGAACCTTTGGCTTTTATATAATATTCTTTATCTTCATTAAAACCAAAGAACTTATTTTCACAATTCGTTTACTATTTTCTCTAATCTAATAAAAATAAGTCCCATTAAATGACATGCTTGGTTAAAAAATAACTGATCCAGGAAGTGGTTAATGAGTAGTTAAACCAGGCCACTGAATCCAGGAAGTGGTTAATAAGTATGTATAGTTAAACCAGGCCACTTTGTTTATATTTTTACACCTCTCACCAGACTAGCCCAAAACTATTGTTCTTGAATAGATTAGATTTTTTAATAGTGCAACTTCCATAAACCTTTATGATTAGATGAACAGAAAATTTGAAGATTCTGACAAAATTACTTTTAAGGATTTGTTCCTAATACTTGACCTATGTTGTGGGTGGGAAACTGTACAGTCACTGTATCAAAAACTAATTTTGTTACAGCATTCATTTTGTTTCACCACAAACCCATCAATCATGTAGAATCCTGGATCTATGGAAAATTTTGGAGATTCAAAGATAGGGTAAAAAAAACATAAGCATAACTCGACTGGGGCCTTTTTCATAGTTTTTGGTCTACTTTCTTCCATTCAATATGCTAGCATCCCTGTTGGCAGATTAAAATGAAGTGGGAGAGGAGCTGATACAGCTCCTCTATGGCCTATGCAGTCCCATACAGGGAGTTCCTCAGTCATATGTTGTTCAGTTGAGTCCAAGTTGTCCATCAGTAGTACTCTCCAGCCTGTCAGATATATAACTGCAGTATCTGAGATATTCAAAGAATATGACTGTGGGGTGTATATGGGTGATGGATCTGTGATACAAACAAGTCTGTAATGTATACTGCAAGAGAGTATTGAGTAGTGAATAAAAGGCAAACTTTTAAACTGTTTAAGTGCTACAAACCTCTTATTTTACTTATATATTAATGTTTGCATCACTACTGCTTGGCCAATAAATAGAATCATTCTTGAAAGAGTATATAACATTTCATCAGATATCCCCACCAATACACATTATATCATCACACTTATTGAAATTAAGATTACATATGGTACCTATTTCCTACTGTTATCATCCCAAGGCATGGCTCATCCAAGTCTTTTTTTGCAGGCTCTGTTTTGTCAACAACTATATTGTAAATTTTCAATGTGAGGATTTCTTATTTGCCATCAACTGCAAGCATTCCATTACTTCAATAGATTTTGAGAAGGGCTACATCAACTTTCAAAAATTTCAAGAGTTCTCAAAGAACTTTGGATGGCATTAGCTGTGATGCATGAAAGGATTCTGGAAGAAATAACTGAAATGATACATGAAAACTTTTTCTTCTGAAAAGTGGGAAAAAAACTTGAGGAAATTTACAAGAAAATGATGAAGATGGCAAAACTGCACAACTTTCACTGTCAGAGAGGTGCTCCTTTAAATTTCCGGTGGTCATAATCACTTTAAAAAATTTGCTATTCCATTATCAATTTCAAAAGTGGCATGATATGGTTTGCAGACTTCCATATGCTAATAATAATGATGGGAAAAGTTTAGGCAACAAAAAACATTCTTCCTCATTAATACTTTATTCGAAATTCATCTCTGTATGTTGAGAGGCACCTATAACCCTAACCTGAATGTGTCCAGACATTCATATAGTCTATTATTAGTCGTGTCCTGGTAATTACCGAGTCATACTTCAGATATCTGAAGTCAGTAATCTTATTTGACTGGTCAATTGTATATCATAAATGCATTACTGCTTTGAAATATACTGTAGTTTCATAGCTGAAATGTTAAAATCCAATTAGATATATATTATGATTTGAATAGCGCATATTATTTTTGGAAGTTCAAAACTGCCATTTTTGTAATTAGATAAGGACATGCCATTTTGTAATTAGATAATGACACAGGATAAAATTCCAGGCATTTCAAATCTCTATAAATAACACTTGCTATATAGAGTATGTACTGTTGACCTTTCTTCTCAGGGTGATGATGCCCTCTTCCTGGGTATTGTCAACTCTGAAACTTGACCCTTGACTGGAATCAAGTCAAATATTTTGAAGTTTTCATATTACACAATGATCTCAGCATTATGAATTCAGCACAAAACTCATTCTAGGTCTGTATGCTGTGTAAGATATCAAATTAACAGTGTGTGTGTGTAAATACTAAACAGAAAAAGATAACTAGCAAAGTCTAGTTCCATCTAAACAATCACAACCAAAAACACAAAAACATTTACACTGTACAATGTGAATACACCTGTCTAACAGGTGTTAACTGATACACCTGCCCAATAGACATGTTACCTACAGTATTTCTCTTATTATTCTTACCATTACTCAAAAGACAAGCTCCTATTCGTAAGGAAAAGCTTACAGCGGCCACTGACTTGAAATTAAAGCTTTCAAAGAATATGTTATTCAATTGAAAGAAGTTTCAGAAGATAATAGGAAATACAGTGAGAAGAGATCAGTTATTAGAAAAGAAAAGGTAAATTAATAAACAGATTAGAAATACAAATAAATTTCTAAAACACAATGTTAACTGTCTTAGAGTTGTAATACATGGCATCTTCCCTTACTGTCATCAAGTACATAATTGAACAAGGAACACCGAGTCCTATTTCTGGATTCACATAAGACCTATCCTAAGTATTACTTCTATATGAGATGAAAATTGGACCAATGCCAAGTTTAAGAAGCTGGACAGTAAAGTAGCTGGGGACCACAAGGAGGCTGCAAAGAACCTTCATAACTGTCTAGAATACCACATGTGACCTCTATTACCAGAAGCCTGATACATGGACCTTCTTACTTAATTAGGAAAGTAATTATAACTTTCTTCATTGGAAAATAATTATTCAAACCACTAACTTTATCCAAGAAAGCTGAGGATGAAATAACAGATGAAACAAATCTGAGCAATGACACTAATAAGCAAAGATGCACCAAGTTACTACCTTTGTCAAGCAAAGAATAACTGACAATGTTTAATTGAGAGAGAGAGAGAGAGAGAGAGAGAGAGAGAGAGAGAGAGAGAGAGAGAGAGAGAGAGAGAGAGAGAGAGAGAGAGAGAGATTCCTCTTCTTTCAAAACTGGCTCTATCTCACAACCAAGTGCTTCATGAACAATAATGCATAGTAAAATAAGGGTGGTGTATATTCTACGAACAATTCAGCAGATATCTGAAGAGACCATGGTATGGATCAGATTTATTAGGAATGATGATGCCTTCTCTTCACAGTCAAGTAAGTATGTATCTCATCTGCTTCCCAATTCCCAAATATTGAAAATATTTCTCTTTTGAAAGAGAAATACTTTATTCATCTGAAGATAACTCATTCTTTTTTCCTCAACCATCTACTCCTGCTGTCTTTTAGGCATAGGCTAGATACAAGACAGAAAGTTGCAAAGTATATCTTACAATTTTTGCATAATACAGTAAGGAAAAAACTGGGCTAGAAGTAGTACACTTCTGCATTTGTACACAATTAGTTGGCAACTTTGATCAAGGCTGTATTTTTGTATTGGATTAATTCTCTGAGGTTCCCATCTTATTTCTTGCAAAAGAGCATAATTAAAGTGTCTGATAAAGCATCTTGTTCACCTTTGCACACACCAAGAGATTTCCAAACTGAATGGGACCAGTGTTGCAGAAAATGAAAAAAAATCAAAATTGCATGATAATCGATCACGATTCAAGAGGTCTTTGCTATCATGGCAGACTTGATAACAAAACAACCTTGGATTTACAGCAGAATTTTGTATGGACTTACTTTGAATTTTAGTTCAATACATTACCATTTCAATGCAACCCTAATCTATGAGATTTAATAATTAGCAGAAATCCATCATGATGCATATACAGGCATCTCCAAAACCTTCACTACACCACAATTCTTATCAAATATTCACATCTCAACCACTCAAAAGGTAGATACCACTACTGATATCGTACAGCTGGGAGAATGTGATACACATTTACCTAACCAACAAAACACAAAAAATCAAACTTAAGGTCCACATTCAAAATTCCACATAATTAAGAGTACAAACAATAAGGATTCCAGAGTCTGAGGTGACTGCTAGAGTAAAATTCTACTAGGGAAAAAGACAGGATCTGGGAAAATCAATATGTATATCCAAATACAGTATTCCTAATTTTCACATGCAAAAGATATCAGTGACCCATCAAAATCAATATAACCATATATAATGTGATTAGACATCACAGATTTTGTACATTTAAAGCTCTGTACACTTATAAAATGCAGAGTCTGTGTAAAAGTACAAAAATTATGACAAAAAAAAAAAGAAGTCCAAAAATGACACTCAAGACCAAATTTGAACTGAATCCAGTACACACACTCAAGAGGAAATGAGCATGCACAGGAAACAATGCCATATGATGTTAGAGTTCTTGGGCACAAGAGAATCACACCTATGTAATCATTACTAGAAAGCACATACAACTTGCTTCTAATTCCATGGCCTCACAGAACCATACCGTCTGTAAAAGAAATCATCTGAGGAGTCATCTTTGTCTGTTGACAGTGAGTTTGATGTAACTTCCATTATAAGGAGTAAAAATAAGCAGATACAATTTGCTGTTATGATGAACCTCACTTTGTACCTGGAAGAGACCAGACAATATAATGTCGGTGATAACACACAAAAAGTGCAACTAGCAAATAAGTACATATATCTGCCCCTGCTGAAATAGATTTTTTAGAAAAACTTCTTTAGTGCAGCTGCCATTGCACTGACAATTGACCTTGACAAACTAATTGCGGAAATTTTTAACAGCTTAGGATCCACGAATTAACTATTTCTTGGAATGCATCTCATATACCTAAGTAATTATAATCAAGGTCTCTAGTAAGCTATTTGAAGCTTTTGCCAACACAAATGGACTATTACTGTTCATAATAAATACCAGGAAAAAGAAGTTTCACCTCAGTGCAAAGTAAATACACAAAATTTGACCTAGAGTAATTCAAACATCTTTAAAACTTTTGGCTGTAATGCTAACAATAAGGTGGTCTTAGACTAACCTACATGACAACTGAGAATAATTTCGAGGATAGAAAGTTACACAATTATGACAAATGGCAAGGGAAATGGCAGAGGTTCAATAATCCTAGTCTAATTATGTCTATTTCTTTAGTATACTGGATCCCAGCAATACCTGGCTAATATTAGCTCTATAAAATTATGGTTGTAATAGTACACGCACAGGCTAACTAGGGGCTTAAAGGTTAGGTTAAGTAAGTTTCTAATTTAGCAGCCTTCTTTTATGGACATCTTCAAAAGCATTCATAAATGGATGGCTGATAATCATTGCAGTGTGTTTTTTTCTATAAAATCAAATGGTGAATTAAACTGGGAAATTTTAAGACAACACAATTTGCATAAATATTGCATGAAATCAGGGTAAAATACTATATTCAAGATTAAAGATTATGTTAGCTTAGATTAAGACACCCATATTTGCAACATTTTCCCATTTTTTATAGCAATGTGATTAGGTTAATTTGAGACATAACCATAATTTTGACATTTTCCAATTATTTTACATAGTGAGCTGGAAGAAAAACAATATCTAGTATTTTCCCAGAGCTGGTAATTCCACACAGTAATATTGTTTCTCAATTATATTTTTTTACTGAAAAATATAGAAAAGGTGTATATGATGCTGTACAGGGAGATAACTTAAGAAATTCCCTTTAATAAGATGAAAAATTTACCATCTTTTGTGTTTTTTACACAATATTTCTCACCATTATTTCAGTGGATTTTTCAAGTACTATCGCACTTGTGCCGTATCACACACACTTTCTCTATTTTTGTGTCAAAAAATCATATTAATAAACGAAATCTCCATGTGGAACTCTTTTGTACCATTACCACCCAACCAATTTCTGAGATCATCCATAGCCTGATTTTCATAAACACTCAATCATGAGAATGGGAATCTGAAAACTGATACCTTGACCCGACAATTTGGGTCAAAACAAAAAACATTCAAGTAGTAGTAAAAAAATAAAAAAAAAATAAAAAAAAAAATCCATGCTTTTGGCCAAAAGTTACGGTAATTCTAAAGATCTCTGCATGGAGATATGTAATAATGGTGAGATAGCGAGAAAAATTCACCAAAATAATACGAAATTTACCAACCTTTAGCTACTATGTTTTTACAAGAATTCCCAAGGAGCTGGTACTAAACATAGTGACCCACAGAGCTTTTCTACATACAAACATAAACAAGAGTTGATAAATTTCTCACATTATTTTGGTAAACTTTTCAATTTACCTCACCTGAACTGCATCATCTACAACCTTTTCTATATTGTTCAATAAAAAAATTTCAGCAAACAATATCCCCATGCTGAGCTTTTCCTTAGAATTACCTGTGACCCCAAGGAATAGGAAAGTGCATACGGGATCACAAAGTAATGAGGCCGATTGACATTATCAATCTCATCCTAACTTAACATGAGCTAGCTTAATATAAGCACCATACTCTGGCCTAACCAGAACTTACTTCCTAACCTGACAAAGTGTCAAGCCCTGACCTGCCAGGAGGTTTGCCCTAACCCCCCTCCCCAGTAACACTGAATATCAGAAAAAGATCGGTGGGGCTATATTTCGGAGGTGAAATTACCAACGCCTATCCTGGGGACTAACCGACTTGCCTAATGCTACTAGCACCTACTACTAGGTAGGTACCTAGGCTGGCCTTACTCCATGCTAGCTGTCTTAACCAATCCTAAGCTATCATACAACAATCCCAGAAGACCATGCTTAAAAATACGAGTTAAAAGTGATTCACAAACAGTTCACAATCACGAATTAGAAAAAAAAAATAAACAAATCACCTAAATAGGCTACGTTGAGAGAACGGGCGGGGAACACTTCGAAATATAAAATTTAGAAATATACAAAAGCCGCCTTCTCGACTTTATCTCAAATTTCATTTAAATGTCGAGATCTTCATGTCTTTTCGATATGAATAATATTTTCTTTTTAAAGTAAATAAAATTTCACAATTTCGTGTAAACGTCACTGACACGGCACGAACACGGAGGGGCGTACGGTTGATCCGAAATCCCGTGTTGTTATGGCAGGAATCAGCTGATAAACATAAAACAAGTGAATGAAGCCTTGCGCAATGACTGCCACTCTGCTTTGAAGAAACAGAATTAGTAATGCGATTTTTGCAATAATGACCCACCCTAAATTTGACTTTGTGAGGGAATAAACGTAGTAAACCAAACAATTAAAGGCGTTTCTCACTGGGAAAACCTGAAGCTTGCCGGTAATTCCTACCGGCGTTAATTTATCACAGATATGTAATGTTAGCAAGAATGGCACTGACCTGACAAGTGCAGAAAGCTAAAATAATAAACAACTATACAAGACGTAAATTAACCTTGACATTTTTATCCAGGGAGGAAGGACGTTAAATATGTCACCAAACAGATGCAGCTTTTACTTAGATGCTAAAACAAATTTGGCAATAAACATCAGTGTGAAAAGGGCACCCTTAAACAATAAGAAATTCCATAAAGGTCGAAAGTGATCCACTTACCACGAAGAGGGTAAAATAGGCATAACTGAGATTCACTCATTTTTTGTCTTCCAAGATTCTTTCCCTTCTCTAATTTTTCCTTGACATGAGTTGAGGCATCAGCGTAGTATTTCTTCAGTAGGCTACGTCTGGTAAACACTCCAAGGAACCTCCTTACCTGAAAGAGAAAATTGTATGAAACATAGCTGTCATGGTAGCCTACCTATGCAGAGCTATATTGAAGGTAAGAAAAAAAAGAGAGTAAATAGGCAAGTGTCTGTTTATGCCTTGGTTAATTAAAATATAGTTTCCAGGAAGAAAACAAACTCAGCTGGCATATCTAGTATATACTCTTGTTTATTCGAAATTAAGTTTTCATTAGAATAAGGATTAAATGACAAAGCCTATCATTTCCCGTCTATGAAACATATGGTTCGATGGAAACATACATAAGCCAAAGTTTGTTAAATAAGTAAATAAACACTTTATCACGTAAGGTGTTATCTACGTTTTGTTGGTTAAGTCGTCCATGTTATCTACGGTTGTTGGTGGTTTGTTGGTTAAGTCGTCCCACATACTCTTATGTTTAATTAAAAAAACAAGTACTGTTGACAAAATCTGTCCCTAAAGGCCCACTGACTACCAAGCCTTTTCAACAAGACAAGATCGTCATTACTTTACAATATGTGGCACTTAGGCGGCCCAATAAAGTGGCTACCACAAAATTATGAGTAAATAAATTCAAGTATGCATTGCCTACTTGTGAAATGTTCATTTTTACTGAAGGATAAGAAGCTATACAACCTATATTCATGAGGAGATGAACGTAAAAAAAATGCGTAGTACACACTAAGCGTATACTTGGTATTTGTGGTTCTTGGGGGTTTCCAATGGTTCCAAGGCTCTACAACGTAGTGAAAGAACACTGAACTACGACTACGTAAGTAGTACTGTACACTATATCGTGGTACTGTATACATCACGCTACAAAATATCGTATCAGTTGCCTTAATATTACGGACAATACATATATACGTATATATATCTAAGTTTTCAGCAAGCAGTACCTGGCAACTATTCGCCTGGCCGCGCAGGTACAGACTAAATTTTTGTTAATTGGTTGCAGGTTGCTCTAGAGAAGAAGATCCTTTTCCTGCACACGACTGGCTTACTCTAAAACAAAAAATGTATATTATGGCAAGCGAGCTAAATAACATTGTTTAAAGGGAATTAAAACCATTATCGTTCTTCCCAGTGTTTCTTTAATAGTTGTCGTATTAATTTTTTTCCTTGTAAGTCGGCCTAAGCATTTTTTTCGCTCTGAAAAGGGTTTTTTTAGCACTTAAAATTGTATGCCTATATATTTTGCGTATGCAGCGTTTACACTCTTCATAATGAGGTAAAACAGAAAAACAGGAATGTATTTTCCTATATTATTAATATCCGTAACAGCGGTAGATAATATTGATAGCAAGGTTTAAAGAATTCTTTAGACCTTGATTGATAGTGAGCACGAGGTTGGAACGTAACATTAAAAAATTTCATTTAGTAGAAAAATATAAACCAATATAAGTTCAATAAATGCTTTAGAGTATCATTATGGAACATCATCATCTACAGAAGTCAGTAATTCTTTCGAACAAAATATAAGAAAAACAACAGTAAATTATGTTTATCTCATCTAACTATTAAGAGTGCGGTTTCTAGCCAGTTTCAATTTTCTTTTCTGGTATATCCGAATTCTCCTTCATACTTGGAAATAAAAAAAAAAATATTCTGTCAAAATAACGTTTTTTTTTCTTACGATATTCAAAAGGAAATTGGTGTATGTAAAGTTTATAAGTTATCGTGCATCAACACCAGCCTCATTCGAGATGTTCCAAGCGTGCCAACAGAACCACACACTTCAGATGCATTTCACCACCTTCAGTCATGCAAAATGTATTTATATTTTTAAAGAAAATTTTAAATTATATAATAATCTTTACATTATTTTCATATTATAAAAACATTTTCTCTAACTAATTATTGTGTGGAAAATAAAACAGAAAACGATTCGAACGATATATTTCGTAAAGTGCTGCAATATTAACACTTCCAGATGTTACCGACCCTCTTTCCGTGGTATTTTCGTCTACCTAAGACCAACGTTGGTGAGTGAGTGGACACAGGGAATGAAATACACCATGTAGTATTTTATTTACTTTATTTTGGACAAAATTGAATGATCTTACCACCAAACCTCCAAGGTCGTTGTTCCCATGTTCTTTTCAACCTTGGTTACGACCCATTTCAGTCGACCGACTATCATGTTAAACCCTTTTTGTGTCAGTATGAAAATTAAGTAAATAATTGAAACTTCCTATATATCATTTCAAAAATTCCTGATGATACGACGTTTCCAACTAAGCTAAATTTAACATAAAAATTATATGTATCGATAAATCAATGAAATAACGTAATTAGTATCCGTAAACTACAAATTGCATTATTTCCCTTCGTGGACGCCTATCCATAAACTTTTATGTTTGAGGTGTTTTACTCTAATTTAGTAGGGTAAACACTTGTAGACTATCAGCATCTCTGTTAACACTAATTAATGCTTGTTCTGAGTACTGACTTCTGAGGTAATAGTTAATGTAAATGCACCGTACATTACAAAGTACTTTTACGGATATGACAAGTCTATAATCAGTGTTGCAAACCATGGGGAAATTCCCCAAACTTGGGAAATTTTCACTTTTTAGTTCAAATTCACCTCCCGTAGGTGCAAAGTAGGCATTACTTATGGTTCTTTGCAGCGTCCCCTCGGCCACTCACTACTTTAATTCCTTTTACTGTACCTCCGTTCATAGTCTCTTTCTTCCCTCTTACTGTCCACCCTCAGAGTGCAATTGCTTTGAGGTTTTCCTCCTGTAACACATTTCAAACCTTATACTGTCACAGGCAATTTCCTGATTATTCTACAATAGTATATGGAAGTAAAATATTAATATTACGTCTGGTTTTGGAATCAGTCCTAGGTACAGTTGCATGTAGTGTACTGATATATGATATTGGAATGAGGACTTGAGTCCTACGGCTTTAGCGAGAAAATAAAGGGTTACCAAGTTAAGTTGGTGAATTACATTACTATTAACCATGTACCTACTAAGGAATTTAGGACTTTATATGTGCACGTCATATATAGCACTAATGAACTTGAGCACAAATAACAAGTAAATTTATAAAATGGGGGAATTTTGGAGAATTTTCATCCCAATTTTTGAGGAATTTTGGACCAAGCCACCTGGCAAAACTGACTATAGAGTATTAATTGCAATAAAGATCCGCATTATAATTAGCATTTCGCTCTCGAAATATGTGATATTTGTATAACAACAGCATATAAACAATCTTTATGGAATTGATCCTTGAAAAGTCACAGTTTCTTTCAAATAATTTACTCACCTTTCTTCGCGCTCCCAGAAATACCAAATACCCTTTAAATGACTGAAATGCAAAAGATTTGCTAAACTTAGATCTATTATTCACCATCTATGCATAGTTAAAAAGTTGAGTAAATCTTAGTTTTACCAGACCACTGAGCTGATTAACAGCTCTCCTAGGGCGGCCCGAAGGATTAGACATTTTTACGTGGCTAGTAACCAATTGGTCACTTAGCAATGGAACCTACAGCTTATTGTGGGATCCGAATCACATTATATCGAGAAATGAATATCCACCACCAGAAATAAATTCCTCTGATTCCGCGTTGGCCGAGCCGGGATTCGAACTTCGGACCACCGGATTGGCGGCCGAGGGCGAAACTACTCGTCCATCGAAGAACTATGTAGAGATGAGGCCCTAATTTACAGACCCGTATGCATTTTTTTGTGCCCTAAATTTTTCAATTGCCGTGAGTTGTATGACCCTTGACCTTTATTCCTCATTCGGCCAGACATCTGGCTAGTTGGGCATAACTCCAGGACAAGCCCGTTTAAATATGACGTCTGTCTGTCATACGACAAATTTACTTTTTTTAGTTTATGGGCTACAGAAGTAAATTATACCTCCATATAAGGGTTTTAGATGGTTAGGAATCCATTTCTGACCTTACTTTCGGAGTTTGACCCAAAAATCAAATTTATAGAATTATTTATATATTTACAGGGTTGGGTTTCTTAGCAATATCATGAGAAAATTCAGAGAGCTAGCTATTCATGTGTTTATGCAGTTTCCATATATATCTATATATATATATATATAGAATATATATATATATATATATATATATTGCCATCTTGTTGCCAGTTAATGATAGGTGAATAATGTATTAGATTATTTTTAAACTGATAAATAATTAAGAATGGTAACTGCTAGTTTTCTCCTCTCCGGTGTTTGGCTTGTTGTATGTTTTTGCTAATCCTCTTTTCAAAATTCCATATTTGGTGATTTCTCTGGGAGTGGCCTTCTCCCCCCCTCCAACCCCCCGGCTCTTGCTGACCAGTTGGGGGATGGAAGTCGAATCGGTGGTGATATGAGGCAGTTGTTTCCTGGACCTATAGCTTGGGCGCTGTTTGGATTGACCGTTGGTACTGATTATTGGCCTCTGCATATGTACTTAGACTGGAGATTATTCACCCCCACATACCTTTTTGGATCTCCCATTCTGCAGCCTCAGGATTTATCCTTAATTAACGCCTTTGGTTCAGTTATAAAGCCAAGGGGACCTCTCTGTCCCAAGGTAAATTATTTACATTTGATAAGCTCACGGCAAATGTTCCTCTGCTGTCGTATTCGGTGTACAGCTTGATACTTGCCAGCCACCTGTTGACATTTTTGGATTCAGCGCCGATAATCGCCCTGGTTTGTCCTCCAGACGTGGAGTTGTACCTTGCCTTGAAAGGGGAGAATTTTAAAATATACGGAGAAGTTGTTAGGAATACTAGCGTGTATTTGTTAGGTTATTCTTTCTTTTTGCCTTTCTCCTCCTTTCTGAACCCCCTCCTTTTTGTGTTTGAATGTGTTCGTTTCTGTTATTAGTTGAGTATTTGGGATTTGTATAGTAGCTATTTAAGTGTGCTTGTTATTCATATATTTTTGTATTATAGAGGTTCAGGTGTGATTTCTGCCTAAGAGTTATGTATTAAATTTAAGTTATTTTTCTCAAATGTTTGTTTTCACCCCTGAATTGATTTTGCACACTTTGGTTTAAGGTTGTGGTGCGATTTCACACCTTGTGAATTTTGTATCCTGTTTAGTGAATACAGGTGTAACCTATAATTGGATAAGTGTATCGTGTGGTGGTTAACACGCCATCGCACACACACACACACACACACACACACACACACACACACACACACACACACATATATATATATATATATATATATATATATATATACAGGGGGTCCTCGAGTTACGACGTTGATCCGTTCTTACGATGCATCGTAACACGAATTTCAGCGTAAGTCGGAACATTGAAAAATACCACATGATTTAATGTAAATACCTATCAATAACAACGAGAGAACAATTCCTTACCTTTATTAGTTTGATTGGCTTGCACACTGGAGAGGAAGCTGCGGTGCTGGAGAGACTGGGGGAGGTTAGTGAAGAGAAAAAGAACCTCCAGAAGTTGCTGGAGATGCTGAGGCAGATGATTCTTGAGGTGAGGCAGAACATACTAGTACTGGAGATGCTGAGGCAGGGTGATTCTTGAGGTGAGGCAGAACATACTAGTGGAGATGTTGGGGCAGGTGAGTCTTTAGGTGAGGCAGAACCTACAGAAGGTGCTGGAGATACTGGGGCAGGTGAGTCTGGGTTAGCAGAACATTCAGAAGGTGCTGGATTAGCAGAGCAGCTGAGGTAGAGGGTACAGGATCTCCTGCAGGCCTCTCTAACCTTCTTAAAATACTGCTCCAGGTTAGTCTGAACAGAGAGCGACCTCTTTTCATCCAAGATACTCCTTGTAACACTGCATCAAATCCATGACGCCTCTGGAAACCCTAGTGAACCTGTCCAAGTTGGGATCCTGAGCCTCAAAAGTTGACAAAGCTTGCTGCAACTCTGCAAAACCTCTTATCAAGTCCTGCCTTGTGAAAGCCTTAGGCTCTGGGGTGGGTGCTTCTTCTTCTTCCTCTATTATCTGCTTCTCCAGTTGTATCAGGTCCTCAGCAGATAACTCCTCGCCATGAGACTCCAGCAGCTCTGTAACATCATCAACCTCCATCTCCAAATTGATTTCCTTACTCAGGGCAACAACGTTCTTGACAACTAGCTGAACTGTGTCCTCAAACCCATGGAAATCATCCACAAATTGAGGACAAATTTTCTTCCAGACACCATTCATGTTTGTTTGCTTAACCTCCTCCCAGGAATTAGCATGTTCTTTACAGCATCAAGGATGTTGTAGGATTTCCAAAAGTCCTTCAGAGTCAAGTCCTTCTTGTTTCAGTTGCCTGTAAAGCCATAGCAATTGTCCTTCGTAGGTAGTAGGCCTTGAACGAAGCAATCACTCCTTGGTCCATAGGCTGTAAAAGGGCCGTGGTATTAGGTGGAAGGTAAACCACCTTGACATTAGGGTTGAAGTCTCCCAGCTGGGCAGGGTGTCCAGGGGGCATTGTCCAGCACTAGCAACACCTTAAAGGGGATACCCTTGGAGGCGCAATACCGCTCCACACTTGGAACAAAATGGTTTACGAACCAGTCCTCAAACACTGCAAGTGTCACCCATGCCTTCTTGTTGGACTTCCAAATTACTGGTAGTTGACCCTTCCAAATGCCCTTGAGTGCCCTTGGATTTTCAGCCTGATACACCAACAAGGGCTTCAGTTTGAAGTCGCCAGCAGCATTACCCCCAAGAAGTAAAGTTAGCCTCTCCTTGCTGGCTTTATGACCGGGTGCTGACTTCTCCTCCTTGGCGATGTAAGTGCGGTTAGGCATACGCTTCCAAAACAAACCTGTCTTGTCTACGTTAAACACTTGCTGAGCAGAATAACCCCCCTCCTTAATTATCTCAGACAACGCTTTAGGAAATTCACTCGCTGCTTTCTCATCCCCACTAGCAGCTTCACCTTGCAATTTAAGGTTATGGTAATTGGCCCGAGCCTTAAATCGCATAAACCAACCCCTACTAGCCACAAACTCTTCACTTTCACTTCCCTCCCCCTTTTCTTTTTCAACGCTTCAAACAATCTTTTCGCCTTCTCCTGAATCACCATAAGGCTGACTGGGATACGCCGTTGATTTTGGTCTTCCAACCAAAGCACCAATAACCTTTCCATTTCAATTATTAGACCACTACGCTGCTTAGTTATCACTGTCGCTTTCATAGGAGCAGATCCTTTCACATGTTCAACGATGCGCTCTTTATCTTTGATAATGGTAGCAACGGTCGAACGGCTAAGGCCAAGCGAGCGGCCAATGTTTGTTGGCGTTTCTCCCTTCTCGGATAGCTTTATAATGTCCACTTTAATTTCCATGGTGATGGCCTTTCTTTTCTTCGATGCACTACCATCAGAAGAGTCCGCCTTGCGCTTGGGAGCCATAACAAAGAGCAAAAAGTTGCAAAAACGATACAACACGAGGGAGAGAGAGGCAGTGTAAACAACCAAAATGGCGTATGGGCGAGGACTGAGCGTAGCGAAGCGACGCCGTCCTCTCCCCCACAAAGCGTATTCTTCCGCCGTGCGCCTGGAACTAGTGCGCGCAGTTTGTTTACGTTGCTTACGACGCTAAACCGCGTAAGACGGAACGACGCAAAATATTATTTTTATATTTTTATGGGGCGCGTTCGTAACCACGAAACATCGTAAGTCGAGACCAGCGTAACCCGAGGACTTACTGTATATATATATATAATTTC
The DNA here is from genome assembly GCF_015104395.2 of Macrobrachium nipponense. Taxonomy (NCBI): domain Eukaryota; kingdom Metazoa; phylum Arthropoda; class Malacostraca; order Decapoda; family Palaemonidae; genus Macrobrachium; species Macrobrachium nipponense. The sequence continues at coordinate 85,968,100 of NC_087210.1, read as the reverse complement.
TCCCAGTGATTCCACAACCTGTCACTGGATATGCTACGGTTCAGAAGGCAATCGTCAACTTTCAGTGTGCGATACCAATTGGGCCAGACTATTCTACCACTGTTCTGTGATGGTGTTTTCAATACAGTTCCAGATATTATGATGCATGACCCAAATGCTTTCAATGACCTATTTCCCATGATGGGTGTGTTTCTCTACTCCAAAATTCTCTTGCGTTGTACTCGACGACTTTTGATAGGCACAGGTCTGGATGATGGGATAACTGAGTGTGAAATTTTTGGAAAGAAAGTCCTCCAATCTGTCCTATCAGGTTCACACTATGTTCGCTCACTCAAAGGTCTGCTGATGGTCTCGGAAATGATTGACTCTCTCAAATGGAAAGCTTTCTTTGCTCAGAACTCAGTTGAGACATCCAGCTTATTATTGCAGTTGCTTGCCAACCTCAAGACTTCTCTTGCTAGAAAGTTTAATTCTACAGCAGAATTTAACATTGCGAGTGCTAAGGCTAGCGAGCTGCGAGAGAGGTACTTGAAGTTTACAGCAGAATGTGAAGCCAGATCAGATCTCTGTAGCTATTTGGGAAAATTTCAGTCCATTGTACATGTCATAAAACAACTAAATATTGCTAAAAGTGATGGGAACTGGTTACTAAATGTTGCTGCAATCAGATCATCGACTGATGATATTGAGAGCTTTTGATTGCATCAACTACTTCAGATATGCCACTTGGTACCTTGAAAGGATCGAGGTTCTTGAAGTAGAACAGCCCCTGTTATTCCAACACTTCATGATGGTAAAGTTTGTGGTCATGGCCAGGGAGAGTGGCAAGTTTTGTGCAGTCCCACCTGATATGAGGCTGGAGCAGTCCATTAATAGAACTGAGAAAGGCCAAGGTGGACTGTCGTTGTCGGTAGTTCAGGTGATGCGTCCATAGTGGCCGAGTTTGAGCTTCTCTTTCTTGAAATTACAGGAATTTCTAACCTCCTTAATTCTCTCACAAATGCAGGGGTCATGGCACCATTTAGAGGCAAGTGGTGTCCATCATAAAGGGATGGAGTTTGATATCAATGTATCAAAATTACTGGACTTTATTCTTCAAAGAGAGAATCCCAATGATGTCAAGGTTGTTGTTCCATTGCACAACATTGTTACCAAAGAGATTGTTAATCCCATGGTACAGGAACCACTCCCTAGTGTTTTGAAAAATGATCAGAAACAATATCAGGCATATACAGACAGGAGAGATTTATATTAAAATCTAAAAAGCTGAGTGCCACAATTTCTAAAGTCATCTCAACTCAAATGCCAGTGGGAAAAGCTTGGTCACAACTCCCAAAACTGCTGTTGTGGCTAAGGAAATTGCACATGCACATAGGATTTAGAAATTGTCAAAGAGAGGGGTATGCCAGTTTCAGAGATTATGAAGTATGACCTCCTCCTCCCCGTTTCTCCTTTGTTTGATGGCGACTTCACCACAAAAACAGACAAATCCCAGCTTGTGGCTGAACTTGAGCAACACCTGACAACAGAGCACTACAATCAGCTCACCTGTCAGTCACCAATGAAGACCCAAGTTTTACTGGATTTTATGTCTAAAATTCGCTAGTACAGGGATCTTACACATTTCACGAGCATTGGTGACATTATTCATACTGTCATGACATCTACAAAAGAGCCTGCAACTCAGTGCTTATTCAAATAAATTTTGACAGCAATAATGAACTTTCCATCAAGGGAGGTGATTATATCAGAAGAGGAGGTAAGTCTGGGGTGGTTGATTTGATCAATATTAATGAGGAGGTGCCAATTGCTAACCAAGTAGACATGTTTTGGGCCTCTGGAAAGAATAAGGAGCAACTGTAAGAGTTGATCACATGTCACGAGACCTGCAACATGTGGTAATCAGTGGTATGGTAAGAGATGGTGAAGTGATTTTAGGTAATGTGGTAGAGAACAGTAATTTTTCAGGTATTCCAGAGCTATCTCATTGGCAAGAAGAGACTGACTGCCGCATCATCCCACACATTGAATGGAGTGTCAGTCCAGGGTGTCGACGTGCTGTGATAATTTCAAATGACACAGACAGTGTTGCTCTAATTCTGCGTCATGTGCATCACTTCATTGACAATGGCCTCCAAGAACTTTGGGTTCAGTTTGGGACTGGTGATAGAAGATGTATGATCCCACTTCACATCATTTCCCAAAAACTTGGTAGGCCACCATGTCTTTCATTATTGAAGGCTCATGTGCTCACTGGTGATGACTCCATGAGCCGAATTGGTACCAAGCAGTCCTACCCAACTACTGGCAAACTTTGCAGAGACTGATGCATTGTCTGATGAGGATCTGCATTTGGCTGAAAGATTCTTAGTACGAGTTAGGGCAGGGGCAAGATCAAAGACTGCAGCATCAACTTTTGATGAGCTACGTCAGGAGATCTATATATCACCAGTATATAAAGGACTGGAAATCCTGCCTCCAACATCAAGTACTATTCATGGGCACTTATACCGTGGGTTCTTTGTGTTACAGAATGCACTAACACTCATCTCAAGCTCAACTAATGAACATCAACCAGGAAGTACGGGTGGGAAGACAAAGCAGCCATCTCTTACCGATGAAATTCCTAAGGACACTTCCAGATGACAAGGTAGTTACCTGCAAATGTGAAACAAAACGTTGCCATGGCAAAGCTGCCAGTTTTTCCTGTGTAACATACTGCCACAAAGACAGTAGTGACTTTAAAAACAGTGAGGCATGTGCACCTGATGATGGGCAACGATTTATAATGAGCTGTCTTTATCCTAAGACAGATACTGATTGACTATACCTAATTTGCTATTATCTGAAACAGAAATGCCTTACAATTTTCTTTTCACCATGATATGTCACAAAAAGTTTCCTTTGGAGTTCAGTTAACCTTATATTGTAATTTGTAAATAAGTGTGTGGATATTATATTAATCATTGCATGAAGTGTTTCTTGTAGCACTTATTGCTGCAAAGACAGTAGTTATTGTAAAAGCAATGAGGCATGTACATCTAATGATGGCAACGATTAATAATGAGCTGCCTTTATCGTAATACAGATACTGAATCTATTTTGCCTAATTTGCTACTGATTGAAACAAAAATAAGTTATAATTTTCTTTGTACCATGATATGTCACACGTAAAATAAGTTGCATTTGGAGTTGGGTTAACCCTGTATTGTAATTTGTAAAAACGTGTGTGGATATTATATTACTCATAGCATGAAGTATCTTCCTCACTCCAAATATAAGGCATTTCTAAAGATTAAACTCATAGATACATCAATCCATAAAAAAGTAGAAGTAGGTGAATTTCTCTTGTTAATACTTCATTTGCCGTTGTGTATCAACATTCTGTTTTAAAAGTCTTCAAAATTCAATGTAGATGATATTACATGTCTTTGACAAACCCCAAATATCTTTCAAACTGTCTTAGTAATTCCAAAAATAAAATCCATGTATTCCAGACGTGTATTGGTTTAGCCAGTAGTTACTATATTGGGTTTGTGGGTAAATGACAACTCAAACTCTAAAACTAAGGTCAGAAATGAATTCCCCACCTCTGAAAATCCCCACGTAGAAGCATCATTTACTTCTGTAGCCAATTAGCTAAAAAAAGTTATTTTTTTTAGTATGACCAACAGACACCATATTTAAACGGGCTTGTCCTGGAGTTATGCTCAACTAGCCAGATGTCTGACCGAATGAGGAATAAAGGTCAAGGGTCATACTACTCACAGCAATTGGAAAATTTAGGGCACAAAAAAATGCATACGGGTCTGTACATTAGGGCCAGGACCAGCAGTCTCTGCATCATATTGCAGTTCTTTGTCTACAATCGTTTTATCCAGATGGTAACTAAAGACAACAGATTTTACCCTTCTTGAAAAACTCCAGAGTTTTTCTCTTCTCTTTCTTCAGTTGGTCCCTTTCGTTATTATCACCTCTATTTCAAAATTTATTGAATAAATACTCGTCTCTCCTTCTCCTTCGACACACTGAAAGGCGCCCCCGCCCTTTCTCTCTCTCTCTCTCTCTCTCTTCTCTCTCTCTCTCTCTCTCTCTCTCGTTTGTCTCTACCGACGTAGGTTGGTCTTCGACTTCTTGAAGTTGACGATTGACAAAAATAAAAAAATAAAAACTTAATTCTGTGCTGTGTTTCGCCAAAAAGTCTATAAATCAATCAATCAACTATGGCAGCGCATTTACTTCTCCACCCCCCACCCACCTCATTTTAGTACAGGTAAGTTAATCATTCATGTGTAATATATTTTGGAATATTTTTCTGAGATCTGCTCTAATGACGGGAAAAATATAGTAATGCATTCTAATTTGTGAATATTTCATATACTGGAAAGCATCTTGTAAACAAGCCGTCGACAGAAGAGGCTGGGGGTAACCCCTTCACCGAAGAATTTTCTGATGATGAAGAGAGAGAGAGAGAGAGAGAGAGAGAAGCGTTTGGGCTTTTCTTCATTCGTTTCAGTAATTTTATTTCTCCTCTCTTCTTCAGGCGCGATGATTCGATGAGATTTACTAAAAGGGTAACAATGACGGCTCAGTAACGCATCATTACGCTTTTGAAAGGATAGCGAGGGAGCAGGAACTACCTGATCTCGGGGAATCACTACAAAGATTCTCTTCGTAGTCATGTACTCGTTTAACTTCTCCGATGTTCACTTCTCACACGATCCACATAAATACTTCTCACTGACCGGAGGAAGTTACGAAGAAGAAAATAAAAGTAAAGATTTTTTTCCTCCCCTCATATTACGTATACTTGGTTAACTTTGCCGATGTTTCAACTGTTTGGCCGATTAAAACCCACGTTTTTCTCAGGCGTGTCATCTATTACGTCTTCGCGGCTTTCAAATCTTAAATAACCTCCTTATAAATGTTATCACTGGAACTAAGGGAATTAAACCTTCAGAGACTTGAAGAAAAATGAAGAAGATCACCGCAATCTTTGCAGTCGGAGGAAGTATTCAGACAACCAGCTTATTTGCGCAGTTATTTTCTTGTCAGAATTCGACTCACTTGTTTTTCCACACTCGGGGACGGGAAACGTTTAAGATGAAAAACGTTACCTTCGAGTATTATGTAACAGATAATTGCGTCGTATCTCCTCCTTTAGGGTAAAGTTCTACTTTTATTTATTTTTTATTTATCTATTTTACTTCGGGCTTGGTATGAAATTATGCTTCGTTAGCTACGCTTTATTTAGGCTTTATTATGTAGACTATAAGCCCACCTTCAAGTGACATGTCCCCGAGCCACTTCCTTAAACGCTTACGAAGCAAGATATTTTATTTAACGTCGATATAAAAATGAATAATAATAAAGGCGTCTCGGTGCCAGTTATGATTCTAACCTAGTTGAAAATAGTCAGAACAATTAGACTTCTAGAGAACTATCGCTGTCAGCATTTGACATAAACTTATATTTTCATTCATTTGGAGTTGGTCACACTATCAAAGCTTTCTCATCGTTTTATATTTTTTTTTTCTAAATAACTGGAATGCTAATTGCCCTCGCAATCACAACAGGAGAGTGAAGAAAAATGCAAAATGTGAATAAAAAAAAATAATCAATGAAATTCGAGAGATTAACTAAAATTAGGAGAAAGACCATAAGAAATTAGTCTCATATATAATTCCATTCTCGCTCATTCCCGCCACTTCCTACGTTCTAGTGATGGCAATCTATGGCATCCTTTTACCCGCCTATTTCACCTTCAAGTCCGGGCTACTTAGAGGCACGAAGTCGCCCGTTCCATCTGCCTCCGGGGAAAGAGAGGTTAGAAATGAACCCACAGAAATTGAAAATGCAGTCAGTTAGAATGAAGAATTGGTAGGCCAGGAGGATGGAGAGTGAATTGTGTATTATTGAGATAAAGATGAAGTTGGAGATGGAGATATTGGAGAGTGGGTTGGCGATGGGGAAATTAGAGCGAGGTGGAGATGGAGATGCTGAAGGTGTTAGTGAATGGGTAGGAGATGGAGAAGCTGATGAGTGAGTTAGAGATGGAGAAATTGGAGATGGAGATGCTGATGAATGAGTTAGAGGTGGAGATGGTGGCTGTCTCAAACACTGTATCTCCTCCTAGAGATGCTTCAAATATCTCTACCAAACGATATAATTAGGTCCCAGCTGACGGACACCTGTTGCCCAGGGGATACAGATGTACGCCATTAGGAATGGCGCGCGCGATAGTGTACGAGAACTTTTTTTTTTTATTTATTCTTTCTATTATTTCATTTTACTTCGAGCATGTTGTACCTCGGCCACAGGACCGGAGCTTCGAAAGTGATTTTTATTTTATTTCCTAGTACTGAAAAGTCATTTAGGTACTCTATAATAAAATCGTGCAGAATGTTTAAAAGTTCAACTGTTATCCACCACTAAATGCTCACGTTCTTGGAGATATAAGGTTTTTTTTTTCTGCAAGATTGGTGTCAGGATGCGTTGAATGTTAACATATAGTCTCTGTTAAATACGCATATATATGCATTCATTCGTAACTCGTACACAACTCTGCAAGCACACACACATCTATAAACATGTAACTGAATCACGAAAGTTTGGAACGTGATAAATGCATGAATAATGGTATAAGACACGCAGGAAAGTGAAACACTGGGGTAGCTGCAAGATCTTTCGACTTAACGTCCTTTACTTAGCAGACTGACTGACATACATGAGAAACTGAGAGGACAAGGCAGGGTCGTATAAGTGACAGATAGGGATTCTAGGTACTAATCTCCTTATAATCCCTATCTGTCACTTATACGACCCTTTCTTGTCCTCTCAGTTTCTCATGTATGTCAGTCAATCTGCTAAGTAAAGGACGTTGAGTCGAAAGATCTTGTAGCTACTCCAGTGTTTCACTTTCCTTTGTGGCTTATACATTTGGGATATATATACATATATATATATCCATATATAAATATATATATATATATATATATATATATACATATATCCCTATATATACATATATATATATACATATATATATATAGATATATATAAATATATATGATGAATCATATATATATATATATATATATTATATATATATATTATAATATCTATATATATATGAATAACTTGATCACGAAGTATATAAAACGTGATGCTATGTATAAATAAAGGTTTTTTGCCTCGAAGGGAAAAAATGAAAAAGCGAGATAGCCAAGAACTTTCGGTCCTGTTCGGACCGAAAGTACTTGGCTATCTCGCTTTTTCATTTTTTCCTTCGTTGCAAAAAACCCTTATATATATATATATAATATATATATATATATATATATATATATATATATATATATATATATAAATTTGTTGATCTGCCTGGTAAAACATACGCAGCAACATTTCCACTCACACACAAACAAGGACATCCAGCCGGTGCGTAATTAGTATACTAACACCCATTCAGTTTAGCTAACATTCGGTTTACGCGTAATGGAAATTCCTGACGTACGTCTCCCGTGCCACGAAATCTTTGTCAGTTTGTCTGCAAGTTTGTTTATGAGTTGGTTGAGAGCCGCCTCCTCATTTGTTCGACAAATCGCGGTGTTCGGCGAAGAAGAGGACTCTGAGACCCGGAGGGATGGTGTCGTATGGTAATTGGTGTACTACTATTTCCTTTCAACCAGAGACCCTGGATTGGTCTTCTGTGCGCTTTCTTTCTGAGGAATGTCAGCAGGCTCTTTTCTCGTTTCAGAATGGTTACGTACATCTTCATACATTCCGTTTGTAAGAGTTGATATACATTCTTTTCTTTCATCTTTTAAAAACACTTTCTTGTCTGTCTAAGAAGCAGAGATTTTAGATTTGAAGAAGTATCCGTTTCATTTACATGTAAATATATGTGTATATATACATATACATGCTTTGTGTATATATATCTATATCATCTATCTCTCTATCTATCTATCTACTATCATCTATATATATATATATATATATATATATATATATATATATATATATATATGATATATGTTTGTGTATTACAAATAATTCATCCACCTCTACTTCAAAGTCAAGACTTACAGACCTCGTAATGATCAGTTTCCTCCATAGTCATGAGAAAACATGTATCAAATTCCACCAGAACCTTACACACACATACAGAGAGAGAGAGAGAGAGGCGAGAAGAGAGGGAAGGGATCGAGAGGAGAGAGAGAGAGAGAGAGAGAGAGAGAGAGAGAGAGCAATCCACAATTATGTACATGTACGGAACTCTGTTCGATTCCCCTTATTTAAATCGATTAAAAAGAGGACTCAAACAGATCCCCGAATGCTCTCTGTACTGTACGGATTCGTATTTAAATATATGTACACATACAAAACTGTGGATTTGTTTCTGCTCTTTTAATTAATATTATTATTATTATATTATTATTATTATATTATTATTATTATTACTATTATCATTATTATCATCATCATCATCATCATCAACATCATCATCATCATCAGCAGCAGCAGCAGCAGCAGCAGCAGTAGTAGTAATAGTAGTAGTAATAGAAGTGGTAGTAGTGGTAGTAGCAGCAGTAGTAGTAGTAGTAGTAGAATTAATATAGTACTGGCAGAATTAATAAACTATTCTTTTGTCATAGGGCCCCTGACTGTCAAATGCCTTTCTTTTCTAAAGTGATTGCAAACGCTACTTCCTTAGCCGCCATTAGGAACCAATAAATGATAATGGATAAAGTAGGAAAGTCATATGTAAAATTTTTAAACAAGTCTTTTGAGACATTTCCTCCAACGACAGAAAAAGGACACTATGGTGAGTCCGAGACACATTAGGATAGACGACTAAAATTTTGGAAATTTCATTTTATTTTTAAAAAATGTCCATAAAAATAGCAAAATATAGATAATATGAAAAACTTTTTTGAAGTACTGTTTATCAAAAATTGTATTAAAATAGGATAGGAAAGTAGGTTTTAATTGGAGAATAAAGCTGAGTCAACCGTCTCTCTCTCTCTCTCTGCACCATACAAAGTTTTAATACCACTGGACAATGAATTGCTCATAAACATCTAGTGTGTTCTACCGAAACAATATCGTATTCTGCATGAAAAAGGACTGAATTGAAAATGTAGAACACTGAGTCACTACAGGAAATAATTGGGATTAATGCATCAGAAAGTTTTAATTGCTATAAATATTCATTCTTGGTAGGATGCAGGTATGAGAAAAATTTCAAAAACAGCCAAGAGAACCTCCTCGCCCAATCCTTTTTTTTTCTTTCTTTCTTTTAGGTCATCCTTGAGCTGAAATTGAAGTGTGTCGACCCGTAGAGTTTACACAACCTGCTCTGGGGTTCCCCTCCCCATCCACCTCTCTCTCTCTCTCTCTCTCTCTCTCTCTCTCTCTCTCTCTCTCTCTCTCTCTTACTTGTCAATGATTTTCACCATCCTACTTTTGTCTTTGTACACAAAACTTATTTACTTAAAATCTCCATTTCTTCAGCCACGTTTCTAGCTAACCTTGTATTGTTCCTATAAAAAGCAACTTTCTATAAAAGGAATGACACTGTAAAATACTTAGTACAGCCAGGCAGTCAGTGACCCTCACCCCTCATTAGTAACACTTATGGTAATGGCATCTACCTGTCCATGTCTCAATAATGAATACATTCTAAGGCAGAGAGAAATGTTTTTTCCTTCTTCTTTTTACTTGAATCAACGAGAACTGGAAATGTTTACGAGATTCTGTCAAATCAAGGAAGAAAGTATTATTTTTTTCAACCTTGTACGAAAGTAAATAACGACTTATCTGAGAATTGAAGGATTCATTAGCCAATAAGCGACCATTTAGCATAGAATGTTCGCCACGCGAGGCTGCCAGTGGTGGCAATGCACTAGCATCGGTCAGCAGTGATAAAAATGCAAATGTTGCCATTAACTCCCAGCGGCGTGAGAGCCATAAAGAATATCGAAGGGGGGAAAGTCGACTGCGATAAGAACTACATATACATCCTGATATATTTCCAAACGGGATTCATACATCCGCCTTAATTTGACCACAGTGTAATTTATTCATCGGTACATTTACAGTTTCATCTTTTTGGATTTTTATTTATTTACTTATCTGGTCATTTATATCCTCTCAAATCACGTGGTTTGGTAGGGTTCTAACATGACAAGAGGGAGGGAGGGAGGGAAGGAGGCCCCATTCAAAGCGGGATATCCCGACATCCTAATGCGGAACGCGCCCCGAGAGGAGCATCTGGGATTCAAAGGCTGCGCTGATGAATGGTTTGGCAGAAGGCCCGAAATAACAACCGCTTTCTTCGGGCTAAACTTTCTATTTTCTTCTTGTTCTTCCTCCTCCTTGTCTCTTTGATCTGTTCCAGTGTTCAGTGTACACTGTTAACTAAACACCAAGAAGAGGATACGTGTTGCCAAAGATTTATTTGCAAATCATTTCGCATTTCCTCAGAAATGTCAGTGCCTCTCGAGGCAGGTTCCCTGCCTTTGGTCACAAACTTGAGAGATTAGACTGAAATTCGCGTGACACTGGAGTAAAGTGGTGTTAATGAGAAACAGTGAATTATCATCTCCGTTAAGTGGAACGCAGACATTTTACAATAGTTCATCTTGAAGATTAACATGGCTTTGCTTTCCAGAATTTGCCACCGACGGTGTTTGTGGTGTCCGGTGCTAATGAAAAAAAATCACCACTTTGTCAATTATTGGGTGGAAAAAAATGCAACTTAGAAAAATATACTAGAAAAGTTTAAGTTACTTTAGGTTGCAATTGGAATATAAACTTTAGGCCAAATGCCAAGCGCTAGCACCTAACAGGTTTTTCAAAACCTGGAAAGAGTATTGAAACATCTGTTAAGAGAGGGTGGAAAGTTAGATGGAGGAAAGGGAATATAAACGGAGGTCCAGTAAAAGGAATGAAAGAGGTAGCAGCTAGGAGCCTCAAGGACGTTGCAAAGAACTTTGTGTTATGCTTACACGGCATTACCACTCCTAAGGTGTTTGAACTAACTTCCCTAAAAACAATCTATGCCAGTTGAGAGAGAGAGAGAGAGAGAGAGAGAGAGAGAGAGAGAGAGAGAGAGAGAGAGAGAGACATTTGTCTCATGCCTTAGACGAGACAGGAAGCCGATTGAAGACAAAAAGGAAAGCATCACAAGGAAAGTTTTCTGGGTGGCATTATTCGTCTTGGTAGCTAGAATAAGTAAGGCCTCAAGAAAACAAGGAAAATGAAGGCGCGGTTGGAGCGTCCATTATCCAAAAAAGTTCATGGCATCTGCTTCTCCAGGAGCAACCACTGCGACAGCAGTATAGTGATTTTGAGAACGCTCTCTGCTAACTAAATTTAAAGCTGACGGGAAAGTCTTCAGACACACCCGACTCATTAGGTTCAATGAAATAAAGACATATATTGCTTTGAAACTTAAAATAGACGTATATTCATTCTCTTCTATTTTGTCAAGGAAGCCAAGAATATTTGCTGCTGATACCTACATAAGTCAGGAGCTTAACTTCGAGGGGAAAAAATATTCAACAATATTGATGAACCCAGAATCGAGTGTTTCTTGAAGAAAGGAAACTAAGCATTTCTCTCAGAAAATATACGTGTGTATTTGTGTATACACAAAGGAAAAAAAACATTCAGAATTTTAAAATAAATACTGATAAGTAGGTATAAAAAAAGGTTGTCAATAAAAGATGACTCAGTATTTAAAACTGAGGTAAAAGTAGCAATCACATTTAAAAAAGAGGTTGAAAAATAGAGTTGCTCCTTAAACACATCCGCACGTAAATCTTGCTTCGCGATCACGTCGGCTCTATAAGAAAAACAACAGAAAAAAGTTGAGAAATCCAGCGCTTGGCAGCAGCGAATCGCAACTGAAAATATTGCCTTTTCCGCCGGACTGCGCAATGGCATTTCTCATTAGTCATGAAGCTAATAAAAAAATTCCATTTACACGTTTAACACCGGCCCCCGCCCCAACCCTCTCTCTCTCTCTCTCTCTCTCTCTCTCTCTCTCCTCTCTCATTGCATTTTTCGCAGCGTGAAACTAACAAGCAGGTACTATACAACCTCCGGATTCAAAATTGCCAGAACCTCCCCCCAAATCCCCCGGGACCCTTCACACCAAATATTTGGACAATTTAGCAATCGGGCTCACTCAGGCAAGCAGGCAGGTGCTTGAGTGTTGCGCGTCTTGGGCTTTTTGTTACAACTGCTTCTCCTGCTCGTGGGAGTTTCGCTTCTTACAGAGTTTCAGGAGGTATAAAATGATCTTCTTCTCAATTAATAATAGCGGTGGGAACGTATACGAACTATAACATGCCAAAAAATCTACTACCTGCAAACAATACATTTATGTATGAATGTAATGTATATTCATGTATGTAGTTATATAGTTTACATTAATCGTCTCGTGAACTTACACACACACACACACACACACACACACACACACACACACACACACACACATATATATATATATATATATATATTATATATATATATATATATATATATACTTAGACAGATATTTATGATCTACTAAGTTACTTTGTATATCTAAATTTGTCAGACGATCAGCGACTCTTGATAAGAGATAACGTTGAGCTATTATTCCAATAGACATATACAGGCAAGTTAATGACACAGTCGGCCAATTTTAACGATTTTGCCATCAATACGTAATTTGCATACTTAACGAATTGCCTCGTAAACTTCGCGGTAAGAAAGACTTTACGGAGCATTGCCAAAACCTCCGAGTGATCAAAAGTAGTCAAAGGGCTCTCTCTCTCTCTCTCTCTCTCTCTCTCTTTTCTTCTTCTTCTTCTGACAAACAGTATTTCAACTGACTTCGAGAGGAGAAGAGAGAAATTTTTGTTCCCCAAATCTTAGAAACGTATTCTGAAAACGAATGTACCAACACATGCATATCTTAAATCATACTACCTACCCTAGAGAGAGAGAGAGAGAGAGAGAGAGAGAGAGAGAGAGAGAGAGAGAGAGAGAGAGAGAAATTTGTTTCCCAAATCTTAGACACGATTTCTGAAACGAATGTACAACACATGCATATCTTAAATCATACTAGCTACCCTAGAGAGAGAGAGAGAGAGAGAGAGAGAGAGAGAGAGAGAGAGTAACCACTTAAGATACTATTATAGATAAAAGCCAAACCGATCAACCACATAATCAGGTCCCCCGTCTTGTGTCCAATATTTTGACAATTTCATTTTCTTCTTCTTCTTCCTTAAATTCACAGAACAATTGTTCTTGCGCTGATCTCGTCTCCTTAACAAGAACAACAAGGGATAATATGAAGTAATGTTATGCTTTGTAGCTGAACCACAACCACCCCAACCCACCGCCCCAATTATCTGTTTGGACTTAACTTTGTCTGGAAGAAGCAGTTATCTCATGCATATGATTTCTTAATCTCCAATCGCTGCTTACAAGGATATTACTCGTTAAGGAACTGGTCATCTCTAGTTGAACGTAACATATTTTGATATTGATTATCAAGTTGCAAAACAAAAGAAAAAAAGAAAAAGAAAATGGAAATTGTAAGACCCCAATTCATATTCACAATCTCCCCGATTCGATCACAGCGTTCGAGACAAGAAGATTGAATAGAGAGAAATTATCTCCTGGGAGTCTGTTTTCCTCGGTGCTTACCGTGGGTACGATAGCCTCCAATACGTCGTCATCACGAGGAAAGCCTCAATCCAGCTCTATAAAAGTCTGATTGCTTCTCTCACTTCGAAATTCTATTTACGCCTGCCCGACTGTTTGAATAAATTGATTCTCTGTTCATCCAGTTAATTCTCACTCGTCTTAAAAAAATTTCGTAATCTTTTGTTATTTCCTATTTCTAAAACGAGGAAAAAAGTAACAAGTAATTGTTTTATCGTAACTGATAGACAAGAGATTTATACAAGAAATACCAAAAATATTCATACAATTACATGTTGTTTATCTAAACATTGAAGATTATTTTACCAGTCCTTTGACCTCTCTTTGGCAGGGTAAGATAGTTCAAGAACTTTTTTTTCTGAGTTCATTCTTAAGAGATAATCGAATTATGTTATTAAGGTACGCGAAATACATTTCTGAGAGGGCGTTAATTATTTCTTTCATTTATTGAGATATCAATATACATTTCCAAGAGATTTTCTGTATTAGTCTTTCCCGGCCATTCTCCATAATTCCGTTCAAAAAAGATTGATCTTCACGCGTGGGTGTACTTGCGCAAATCTTTCGACCATCATCTATCCAACGTACTCGGATATATCCTTGCTCGGAACAACTTACTTTCCGCCGGTGATGAATCACCCCAACGTTTAAAGTTATGGCGTTAGTAGGCAACCCTGAGCATCATCTCTGAATGCGAGAGAAGACTAATTCCAACTTCAAGTTCACAACAAAGCCGAGGCCGAAATCGGAAAAGGAAACGTCAGACAGCGCAATCAGCGGCGTCTAGCCAGCGCCAAAGTCAACCTGACCCACCGCACCGGCGCCCAATCCTTAAGTACACGCCAATCACACGCGCTCGCTTCGTAAGACTCATGAATAAGATTTATGCTCCGGGTTGTACGCAAGTATGTATGAGTGCTCGATCGAGCTTTTACATAAGTAGCTAATACGTACGCAGCCAAAAGAGGAAAGAGGGGTGGGGGCAAGAAAGGCCGCACGATTTTCGCACGTTTAAGGACGAGACTAAAGCTTTCTGGTCGTTTGGTTCAAGTTCACAGTGAGTGCTTTTAAGTCTGTATGTTATATTGGCTTTAAACCAAAAAATAAGCCTCTTACTAAGTCTCTTAGTAATAGAATATTGCATTTATTCTTTTGTTAAAAACGACATCCTCATGACTTCTTAGCCTTGCTAGAGAACTGCTTTTCAGAAAAGGTCAGGAAGGATATTTTTTGGTGTCCTATAGACGTTCATTTCAATGTTCATTCACGTAGAGGTTAGAGAAAACCACACAAGTCATGGTCTTACCTGTAACTTATTTAGAATTCTTATTGTTTACAGTTACGGCTAACGCATATTTTTTTCTCCACATTTTGCATATGGTTACCTACAAGTTGAAGATTGTATACATGCACACACATGCACACATATATATGTATATATTATACATAATATATAATATATATACACATACATTTGATTAAACAAGTAGAAATATAAAATATATATTTAAATTTATTATTTAAATTTATATATTAATTATAGATATTATATATAGATCGATTAAGATATATATAAATAGATATATATTTAAATGTATATTATATATAGTAATAAATATTATCTATATTTAAATATATTAAAAAGTATATATATAGATATATTTATATAATATTAATATATATATTATATATATATATATAATACAATACATACATACATACATAATATATATATATATATATATATATATATTATATATATATAATATATAATAATATAATATATATAAATATATATATATATTATATATATATAGTATATATATATATATATATATATATGCACACGCAAACACAAACATATAATACTCATCTAGAACTTGAGTACCAATAGTTGCAATAAAGAGCACTCTTTTGATATAATATTACAATACAAGAATCGCGGATCACAACAATTCACGCATCACTCATAGTAAAGTTATTTCTCCTATCACATCTGCTGATTTAAGATAAAAGAAACTACAAATACCGTTTCAGTGTTTCAAAAGGATCTAGCTAAACACTTAGAGAATGTGTATGGCACATTCATATGCAAATGATTCTGTTCACGAGTCTCTCTCTCTATCTCTCTCTCCTCTCTCTCTCTCTCCACTCTCTGCTCTCTCTCTCTCGCTCTCTCTCTCTCTCTCTCTCTCTCTCTCTCAGGTGCTCTCTTTCAATACACGAGAAAATGTTATATCGCTTGGTTTAATATTGAAAAAAAAATACTGTCAGATAAAAAAAATTATTCAAATTATCATTATCATTCAGAACAGGAACCTTATTCAAAAGGAACAAGCCCTCAAGAGCCACTGACTTGAAATTCGAGCTCCCAGAGAATAATAATATTATGGTTTTCATTAGAGAGAAGGAACAGAAGGTTATAGAAAATACACAATGAAGAGATCAGTTATTAGAAAAGAAAAATACATTAACGACAGACAAAACCGTAAGCAAATAATTCAAATACAACGAGTACTGTTTTGCAGTATCTTCAGGGAGACTGTTCCACAGTCCAGCGGTGTGGGGAATGAAGGACCTCTGGAACGGAGAAGTTCGACAGCGAGGCATTTCATTGCTTTCTGAATACACTTAGGCGAGAACATATCAGGAAGCTCTTTGCTTCTATGATACCTACTGAATATTTTTCGAAGTTCAATTCCAATAAGTTATGATATATATATATATATATATATATATATATATATATATATATATATATATATATATATATATAAATCATTGATATAGAGTAATTATCTAAGCCAATTAAACGCTCAAATATTCTATCTTCAGAATTATTATCCGCGCAATGCCACAATATAGATAATTTCTTACATGGGTGTTGAAGTCTCTCATTAAGAAATTGCTGTTGAAGTCCCTCCCTTTGTGACGTCCGTGTCTCAAAGTAGTCGAATGGTCACTTAATGAAATGCCGTGAAGATAAAAGATATTGAATGGGACGTAGGAAAAATTCGCATGGAGAGAAAGTCTCACGTTTAGGGAATTTGACATAACTTATTGGGATTGAGCTTCGAAAAATATTCAGTAGGTATCATAGAAGCAAAGAGCTTCCTTGTATTTTCTCACCTAAGTGTATTCAAAGTTACAAAGACTCTCCGTTTCCATTAGAAAAAGGCAAGCATTAAATAACCAAAGTGACAAAGAGAGAATTAAGCCTACAGCTTTGATTTTCTTGAGAGAGAGAGAGAGAGAGAGAGAGTTCAACAGGCATATAAGAAGCGATCTACAGGGTGATTTTGCGCTGATAATAATTCTGAAGACAGATTATTTGAATGCTTAAATGGCTTAGATAGGTACTATATAACAGTGTTTAAAATATAAAAAAACAAAGAATTTTTCCCAAAGAAATATCGAATCAAGCCAACAGCTTTGATTTTCATAGAGAGAGAGAGAGAGAGAGAGAGAGAGAGAGAGAGAGAGAGAGAGAGAGACTTCAACAGCATTATAAAAAATTATCTACAGAGTGCATCTGCACCGATAATTAAATAATGCTTTTAATACAGATAATCTGAATGTTTAAATGGCTTAGATGATTATTGTATATCAATGATTAAAATATGAAATTGCAAAGACTCCGTTTCCAAAAGAAAAAGACAACGAGAGAGAGAGAGAGAGAGAGAGAGAGAGAGAGAGAGAGAGAGAGAGATCATGAATGTCTTATAAAAATGTCACTGCTAACACCAACACCAAACCTCGAAGACCTGACGTCCAATAGGCGAAAATACAGGCCAAAATTTACGATTGGCGGCCGCTTTAAACATCCTTGATAATACTCAGAAGACGCCCATAAGACCACCTATGCAGTATTGATAAAAAGAGACGTATATTATTCTCCTCCTCCTCCTCCTCCCCCCCTCCATCTCTTCAATCTCATCCTTCTCCTTCACCTCTAATCAGGCCAAGGCCTATTGCAAAAGCCGAGACTGCGCTGTTTCCAAAGCGCTAATGATAATGATAACTTACGAGATGAATATGACCCCAAATATAATAGCACGGATTGCAGGATGCAATAATCAGAAACTTTCAGGACTGAACTTCAGGAATTGGTCAGATGTGAATGGAACGCAGCCCAAATGAAAGAATGAATGAAGTTCCACCACCTTCAATGGAGGAAGTGATGGAACCCGAAAGCAACACAGACAAACGAAGGTGAAAAATCATCAGCTGATTGAGCAACAGCAAAGAGTTCTGTAACTGGAGGAACTAAAATGAAAGTTCGGGATTACAGAACTCGAGGAGCAACAATTCAAACGAATGGATTTTGAAGCATAAAAGGAGAGAGCCTCAATGCCATGTCTTACAACAGCGGAACTTGGGCATCTACAGCAAAATGGGGAAATCAGGGCACCTGTAATCTGGATCAGGAGGTCAAGAATGCCCACCTTAGGTCAGCTGACCTTAAATTTGTAGATCAAAGTGAAGTTAAGATTAACTACAGGTCACGAGGTCTTCAAAGGGAGGTTAATGAGTGGACTGTGTTCAGGTCTGTGGCACTGAGCCCCAAGAGCGAGAAATGCCATAATATTTGTCTGAACAATGCATAGACAAATAGTGTTTATGAATGTACATTAACGTCTTTGCAATCATTTCAAGGTTAGTTTTTCAATTACAAACGCAATACGATAATCGCAACTCAGCAACAGCAAAAATCAACGATAATTCAGATGAGATCAAGGTGATAAAAGGAATGCGATAAAGATTAAAAAAAATAATATAAGAAGTTCAAAGCCCGAAGGAATTTCCTGCATCGAATAAATAAATAAAAAGGAAGCGTTTGGATATGCGTGTCCAGAACCATTCTGCAGCTGCACTGTAATCAGGGAACATTATTACGTCAATTTTCATCACCGGTCTCTTCGCTATGATCCATATTTTATTTGCTTGTTCATAAAAAGAGGAACCAATGAGAGAGAGAGAGAGAGAGAGAGAGAGAGAGAGAGAGAGAGAGAGAGAGAGAGAGAGAGAGAGAGTCTGATACCCCGTGGGTATGGATTGCTTCATGGAGGTCCTCCCGTTTTTAATTATGATCAAAGCACTGATCACTCGCTTCTACAATTTATTCCTTCACAGATTTCACAGCCTTTCTTCTCACTCCCCTCACTGTCTTTCTCCCCACTCCTCCCAATCAGTCTTTCTTCTCACTCCTCTCACACTGTCTTTCTCCTCAATCTTCTCACACTGCCTTTCTCCTCACTCCTCCCACTCCGTCTTTCTTCTCACCCCTCTCACACTGTCTTTCTCTTCACTCCTTTCACATTGTCTTTTTCATCACTCCTCCCACTCTGTCTTTCTCCTCACTCCTTTCACACTGTTTTTCTACTCACTCCTCTCACAATGTTATTTGCCTCACTCCTTTAATATTATTTTTCTACTCATTCCTTTCACACTGTCTTTCTCCTCACCCATTTCTCACTGTCTTTCTCCTCACTCCTCCCACTCTGTCTTTCTCCTCACTCCTTTAACACTGTTTTTCTCCTCAATCTCCTCTCACTCCTTTCACACTGTCTTTCACTCTCTCTATCCCAACCCCTTAACCGTCTGCTAACATTCAGATACTCAGTTCACTGCTCAAGTCAACAGAACCAGACTGTTACTTTTCTTCCCTGAGAGAGAGAGAGAGAGAGAGAGAGAGAGAGAGAGAGAGAGAGAGAGAGAGAGAGAGAGAGAGAGAGAGAGAGAGAGAGAGAGAGAGAGAGAGAATTCAAATAGATAAAAAGTACCTAAATTAATCCATTCTCCTAAACTTTCTAAACTGATGAATATACATATACTTTCGAATGTTGGCGATAAAAGCGTTTTTATAATGCAGCGATGGGCCCTTTGTTTCTTTGCTCTTCGTTTTATTTCTGGTCTCAGTGAAACATCATAGCCCACCTTAAATCTCATACAATATATACCATATATAAACGAGTAAAAAAATAACATAACAACGAAAATCATCCGATTATTATACCCCGAAAGAAAATCAGCTGACTTACAAGCGTGCAACACCTCCAGACTTCATTTGCAAATCTCTCCCCCTGTTTCTTCGGCATGAGCTGACTGTCAATTGCAAGAGGCATTAACATGCAATGAAGCAATCTAGTCGGTTTGGTAATGCACGATTCCGCCAGCCTGTTCGCGAACAGTTCAGACTTAAAATTCAAGTTTTATTTTTATTTATTTATTTTTTTTCATCTGGAAGGTATAGGGAAAGCTAGTCGTATTTGTAGGATAATTCCCAAGGTATTGGCGTTGATACGATCTTTTTTGGGTTATTGGAGTTTGATAGATCTGCGCAAGTTATCGCTTTTTATATGAGATACAATAAAATAATTGGTGTTTACAATACCTGTCAAGGAACTGGCGTGCGTGTGTGTCAAGTTATAGTTATTTATTGTAACATATAACTGGAGTTTTATCATAGGATCCAATAATAAGATCCACGTTACGTTATCCGTGTTCGTAAGACATGTGTCAGATTACTGACATTTGTAAGATCTGTGTAAAGTTATGGGCATTGTGTGAAGATACTGCGTCACGTTTAAGTTGTTGGTGTCTTTGCAATCTGTAAAATAGGTTTTCATTCGTCATCGTTTGTAAAATATGCGTTGATAAGCGTTTACACAATTTACGTCCGGGTGCTGACATTTTTACGATCTCCGTCGACTGGCCGTTACATTATGAAAGCAGTTACATTATGAAACAATTGTTAGGAGAGGGTGGACGGTAAGATGGAAGAAAGAGAATATGAACGGAGGCACAGTAAAATGAATGAAAGTAGTTGGAGCTAGGGGCCGAATGGATGCTGCAAAGACCCTTAAGTAATGCATACAATGCACCGAATGAGGTTCACTGACGGCACTATCCCTCTACGGGGGATATTGACTATATTAACTATTGTAGCGTCTTCAACAAGATCTTCGTCAATTTAACGAAGCATATAAGGTCGAGGTACTGCCAAGGTCCTTTAAATATACTCGGAGAGGTCGGCTCATCAGCGAGCGAAAATACGTTCCCTCTGCGCATGACGTCACGCTACGAACAGTCTCCCCTGACAGCACTGACTCTGACAGGTATACGTAGTAACACGATGCAAGGATACCTTTCCAAAAAAGTACTTCTTAAGGTATAAACAGTTTTATTTTGTTTTACTTAGAGTACAGATTTTCAAAGGACCTTGGACCTTGGGTACTGAATCTGTAATGTATTACGCTATGAACGTCAGTAAGATTCATGTCGAGTTATTGACGTTTCTGGAATCTATACAACTGAAAACAGTCAATGAGTCAATTACTTTGTTGCCCTAAATCGAGGAATCCAGTAGAAAATAGAGTAATGAATTAAACTGGCTTTGGATGTGACGATTACTAACAGTAAGTGTAACCAGTCTGGATTAAAGGATCCTGCTAACTACCACTTAATTTGTTGCGATGAAGGCTGTCGCTGGCCACTATAAGTTCAAGTTTTGTAAATTTCTGTCTTTATTTATTTATTTATTTATTTACTGTTAGAAGATACTGAGAGTATTCTAGCAAAGTAAACTTAAATAAACAAGTAAAAATTGCGTTTTCTGTTAGCGTCTAATCAAGGCCACCAAAAACTGATCTATCCTCCGGTGACCTCGGTATAACACTGTATGAGCCGCGGCTCAAGAAACTTTAACTAGGGTCCGGTGGTGGCCTGTCCTAATCGTTGCCAGACGTACGATTATGGCAAAATTTAACCTAGAATAAAATCAAATGCATTGAGGCTATAGGGCTGCAATTCGGTATGTTTGATGATTGGAAGGTGGATGACCAACATACCAATTTGCAGCCCTCTAGCCTGGGTAGTTTTTAAGATGTGAGGGCGGACAGAAAAAGGGCGGACGGACGAACAAAGCCAGCACAACAGTTTTCTTTTACAGAAAACTAAAAAGAGAAAACTCGATTTTACAGGAACCATTTTCCACGAAACTCAAGCATGAGATTCAATCACTCACTTCGACTCTAATAAAATATTAATCAACAGAAAAAGAAAAGTTCCAATACGAGAAGTTTATCGACCATATTAGCTCCATAATGATACTTTATGTCAATAGTAAATGACACAGAAATTGCGATATGGATACAAGAGAAGTACTCCACGAAAATTATATGCTGGATCAACATACGACGTTTGAAAAACAGGCTGCTTGGAAAAAATAAATCATGGATTTACGAAGCTCAGGGAATTTCAAGAACTTTTTCCTCAAAATTATAAAAATACTTAAGTTTTTGTAAGAAAATAATAGATTGACAGACAGAAGAGAATGTGCTTCGAAAAAAATCGTTGGTCATTTTGTTTGGCCTGTTACTAGAAAAAAAGGAAACGCTGAAAAGAGTCAAGATTTTAAATCTCACCCTCAACTGACACAAAGTATAGAGACGCGTCTAGCAAATTATAGATTTGGTCCACCACTCGGAATCGGAAAAATAAAGTATTGAGGATTTGAGCAATGGCTCAGAAAAATAAATAGAGAAGTGAAACGTTTCTTTGGGACATTTGGACAGGCAACAGGAGATGGAGTTGAAAAGGAGTTGTAAGCGACTGACTTATAATATGTTTACAATTCAGACAATATAGTTATCTATCCGTCTATCTACTTATCTATATAAAATGGATATATATATATATATATATATATATATAATATAGTATATTATATATATATATATGTGTGTGTGTGTGTGTGTGTGTGTGTGTGTGTGTGTGTGTGTGTGTGTGTGTGTGTGTAATTTTTTTCACCATATGCTTTCATGTGCCCAAGGGTTGATGTTGCTAGCAAACTGCAAACTGCATAAACCAATAATTCACGAAACTGAGAACACGGGGAAACATAAAAAGGACGAAGTCAAGAATACTACTAAAAACAATTACATTATTAACGATACTTATCCGCAACAAAAACATAAATATCAAATTAAATATATATAAAAATTCATGAACAAACAGATATTTGTGTAAAAGATATGGACGATCATGTAAAGGTGTGCGCGTACCACAAAAATACAACGTGTCTGAGAGAGAGAGAGAGAGAGAGAGAGAGAGAGAGAGAGAGAGAGAGAGAGAGAGAGAGATTTCAATGTACTATTTCCGTTCGATATAGGTTCAGCTTGGAGCATCGTAGAATCAGTGAACCTCATATATTACATTACTAAGGCTCATGAGAGCGAGAGACGAGACGAGAGAGGAGGCGATGAGAGGAGAGAAGGAGAGAGAGGAGAGAGAGAGAGAGAGTTAAATGCATTGTTAATCTAGTGGAAAATGTTTTGTTTCAGAAAAAAAAAGTGAGCACACGTCTCCACAGTAACAAGAAACGCTGAACTGTTCTAACAATTAATAAGAAAAAACGTTTAGACCGGATGTAAACAAGTAAACAAATAAACAATAACAAGTACAATATAGTTTACACAAATCGTAATCAGTTCGAAGATACTGCATTTATAATAATAATAATAATAATAATAATAATAATAATAATAATAATAACAATAATAATAATAAAACTCTTTACTTCTATTCCTCACTTGGAGGCCGGTTAGTTTTTGAAAGTAAACAAGAAGATTCATCAAAGTGCCAGTTTGTCTCGCATGCGGGTCACGGCACCCAAAGTTAATCATCTCACTCTAATCATCAAGCTGATGAATGAAGTCATTAGTGAAAGATTTCATATTTTAAACGAGAGACAGTACTGAAGGATTTTCGGTCATGCATCACCGGTGCTTTCAAGAGCTCTTGAGCAGGAGAGCATAATAGGCCAGGTCTTAAAATTAACTGCGTGGTTAACCACTGACAAATTCGTAACAAAAATGGGTCACTGAATCATAATTCACCACCAAAATTTTCCGTAAAACTGTCAAATCTATACCAGCTCGCGCATTTCATCACATTTCCACAGACAGGTGAATAAATGTTGAGATCACTGGTCTATCAGGCGGTAACGGTAAACGTTAACACCAACTAAAAAGATAATCTACTTTCCACCCAAATCACTGTATTCTGGTCCTGGATGGTTCTCTTACGGTCTCAACAGGAACAGTTGTCACTTTGGTGATCTTTCGACTGATCGCTAAGAGGCCTTCTAAGGAGGCTACAGCATCTATTAACTCTATCAATCATCATAATTTTCCTTAGAAAACGACAAACTCTTTCCAGCAGATATAAAGGTGACTAATAGATTCACATCAACCGTGCATTTGATGTCTATGCCAGTCCCTTACGACGCTCCTGATTGTCTGTTGATAAGCCAATCACAGGCCTGGAAACTCTCAGTCTCTCTCGGGAGAGTTCATATAGGTAGGTTGTATGTTCCACCTCTCCTGAAAGATGTATCCTTCAGGAGAGGTTGAACATAGATCCTGCCTATGTGAAGAACTCTCGAGGGAGACTGAGAGTTTCCAGCCCTGTGATTGGCTTATCAACAGCCAATCAGGAGCGTCGTAAGGGACTGGCATAGACATCAAATGCACGGTTGATGTGAATCTACTATAGCACTTCGTAAATACGCTTGGTTAAATCTCGAGCACTGAAGCATTTATTAAAAGTATTCGAGTCAATATAGTACAATGTTTACACAGGGAGACAGGTAAACATTTAATAAGAATAATAAGATAATAAGCTACTCTCTTCACAAACTTGAACGTTCAACTCTTTGAAGGGTGGCGCCATGACGACATTTACTACCACACATTTATTTTTTGGTCCCTTAACAGCTGATCATTACTTTTAACAACTTCCTGGTATCTTAATAAGTTATGCATTATCTGCATTTCTTTCTCTTTGTTCAAACGATTTTTTCTTGATGAACTCTACGACCATCACACACCCAGACAAACACACAAAGCTTGACGACACAAAGAACATCGCTGGGAGCGAGAAGGGCACTTGCAGCTTCCTTTAAGAAACTTAATAGACGGAAGCAGAAAAGAGCCGTTCGGGTCTGTTGGTACTTATTCCAAGTCGAGTAATTAACAGGGTTAAAGAGATAACACGATGATGATCTGTCATTTTCGCGCTGATGACTTCCTCCGGCTCGCTTTCCCTCCTTCGGATAGCCGCCAGGTTTCTCTCTCTCTCTCTCTCTCTCTCTCTCTCTCTCTCTCTCTCCTCTCTCATCTGGGTCACTGGCGTTACCGACGATGCTTAATGCCTTCAATCTACAGTCTAATTTTTCTCTTATACCCCATCTTTTCAATTTTCGTCCTCACCCAGGTTGTGTTCTCTCTCTCTCTTCTTCTCTCTCTCTCTCTCTCTCTCTCTGGTGCATTTATACTTAGTTGTTTGGTACTTATTCCTCTTTACAATTTTTTTTCTCTCTCCCTGGTGTATTTATTCGCATGCTACCTAGTCCTTTCTCTCAACACATTTCTTATTCTCACTATGCATCTACCATTTTTATTTACTTTCCTCCTTTGTCCACCTACATCTTTTAATTCTTTAGCGCAATCTAGAAATGTCTATAGAAATGATATGAAGAAATTCATAAAAAAAAAAAAAAAACAAAAGCAAAAAAAAAATACTACACAAAGAAAACAGCATAAAACACTACCTTCCAGTCCTAACTTTAATGAAAGTTTTTAATAATAATAATAATAATAACAATAATAATAATAATAATAATAATAATAATAATAATAATAAACACATAACAGTATACTCAGGCTTGTTTACTGCCCCTTCCTTCTTCCGTTTCCGGCGAATAACATTTTCTCCAGCGATGTCGCACTGATAGATTCTTGCGAAACAGAGAGAACAAGAAGACGCGAAAATCAGGGGGTCCTTAGATCCCGCGAACTACTGCCAGGAAACGAAGTAATCGCATGTAATCAAAGGTAATCTTAAATCAACGCCCGTAATCCCCACGTCTCTCGTTCGTGTTTTTTAAAGTGATTATTTCTCTCTCTCAGCCCCTACCTCTTTGTCTGTTTTTATTGAATGATCAACTTTCTCTCGTTCACGAATGCAATTGTGAATACTAATCAGTGTAATCAAAGCGCCGGAGGTCGATGTTATTTGCTCTGCCTCTTCCTTCATGATTATATTCCCGTCTGTCCTTTATATTATATGGGATGCTTTTTGCTGTCGTCAAATGAGGGCACAACAAAGGAACAGAGAGAGAGTGAAGAGAACACAAGAAGCAGAGAGAGAGAGAGAGAGAGAAGAGAGAGAGGAGGGGGGGGGGCGGAGGGGGGAACAAGACTATCAGAGAGAGAGACGGGAGGGGGAAACGAGGGGGGTGGGGGGGGGGTGGAGAGGGAACAAGACTATCAGAGAGAGAGAGAGAGAGAGAGAGTTACAAGGATTATGGTCTCAAAGACTTATTAGATCCACCCCAAATTCCGAGGAGAACATCAGAGAGAGAGAGAGAGAGAGAGAGTTACAAGGATTATGGTCTCAAAGACTTATTAGTCCATCCGAGGAGACTGAGAGAGAGAGAGAGAGACAGAGACAGAGAGAGAGAGAGAGTTACAAGGAGGTTATGGTCTCAAAGACTTATTAGTCCATCCGAGGAGACATCAGAGAGAGAGAGAGAGACAGAGAGAGAGAGAGAGAGAGAGAGAGAGAGAGAGAGAGAGATAGGGTAACAGATCTTCCCTCTTACAACGCAATTACTACATTAGGTCAAAAGCCGGAGATCCCATTATATAATTGAAGGCAGACAACACAAACACAAACAAAGATAAAAAAAAAAAAATTTCTCACATCATTTCCGACAGCAAATAAGTCATCATTATATGGCTCTCGCTTCGTTGGGTTAATAATAAAAAAAGGAAGACGATTTGCGCAAAGGTTACAGTAGCAAAAGTAGTAGTCACTGGCTTTGCTGCTCTGTTCCAGAGGTCCTCCTTTATTCCTCACACCATTGGACTGCGGAACAGTCGCCCTACTGAGGACGTTGCGTAATTGGAACCTCCAAAGATCGTCATTTTAGCAATCTACTTACATTTTTTCTTTCCTACTAACTTATCTCTTCTTTTTTGTATCCCCTGTTACCTTCTGTTACTTCTTTGAAATGAACACCATATTCTTTGGAAGCTTGAATTCCAAGTCGATGGCCCCTGTGGTGGGGTTGTTCCATATGGATAGGGTTCGTCCTCTGAATAATAATAATAATAATAATAATAATAATAATAATAATAATAATAATAATAATGAACCAAACACAAACTTCTTTCAGTTTTCTTCTGAAGATTGAAAAAGAAACCCACAAAATCACTTTGTAACTTGTTTACTTCTAAGTATTTACATTTAGTTTTACTACACACTCTAATAATAATAATAATAATAATAATAATAATTAATAATAATAATTAATAATAAAATAATAATAATTGGGAAAAACTCTCTATCGCGAGAGTATATATAATATTCTAAGAGGGCCACAATTAAAAAAAAAGGTTGCGAGTTCGTGTATAATTTAAAAACCCTTTACATAGCTTTCGAACCCTTCCCTGGGTTCATCTTCAGTCCCCAAAAAAAAAAAAAAAAAAAAAAAATACACAAAACGCAACATTTTTTTATTATTGTGGACCTCTTAGAACAAAATAATAATAATAATAATAAAATTAATAATAATAATAATAATAATAATGATAATAATAATAATAATAATAATAATAAATAAATTGATTGACAAAGTCAAGAAGAAAGTATCACTCATTGATGTCGCAATACCATGGGACACCAGATTTTGTTGAAGAGAAAGAGAGGGAAAAAAATG
The DNA here is from genome assembly GCF_015104395.2 of Macrobrachium nipponense. Lineage (NCBI taxonomy): Eukaryota > Metazoa > Arthropoda > Malacostraca > Decapoda > Palaemonidae > Macrobrachium > Macrobrachium nipponense. The sequence continues at coordinate 85,940,583 of NC_087210.1, read as the reverse complement.
GATAAGTATCAAGATCTGAAAATAGAAATGAAGGATATGGGATATGCCAGTGGAAATCGTACCATAATCATAGGAGCACTAGGCACGATCCCAAGATCCCTGAAAAGGAATCTAGAAAAACTAGAGGCTGAAGTAGCTCAGGACTCATGCAGAAAGAGTGTGATCCTAGAAACGGCACACATAGTAAGGAAAGTGATGGACTCCTAAGGAGGCAGGATGCAACCCGGAACCCCACACTATAAATACCACCAAGTCGAATTGGAGGACTGTGATAGAGCAAAAAATAAAAAAAAAAAAAAATAAAAAATAATAATCAATAATAATAATAATGGAGAAGCAAATCCACAGTTATGTAATGTTATATATTTAAAGTTTAAAAAACAGCAAGGATAGCTTTCGGGAATCTGTACGGTTCCCCTTATCAATCTCTGATTGATAAGGGGAATCGTACAGATTCCCGAAAGCTATCCTTGCTGTACTTTAAATTTAAATATATGTACATTTACATAACTGTGGATTTGCTTCTCCATTTGAAGACTCGTGCTACTATGAGAATTTTTTTCAATAATAATCATAATAATAATAATAATAATAATAATAATAATAATAATGCGATTTATGTCTAAATCAAAAAGGGCAAATGTTAAAGGTGATCCAAGAACGCTAAGAGCAGCGGAAGTTGTAAAAACTGTCACTGACATCAGTCCCTCTTAATATCATCTTCGCAGAGCCCATTCTCCCTCAATTTTATTCTTCCACGTCCCGTATACGAAACCTTCCCTACAACAGGACCTCCCGTCGTGGTATGTTACCTCTGTATCGTAGGACTGACATTTCACAGGAGTGACATAACAAAGGGGTGACATTTTATTGTAGTGACAACGATGCAGTGACTAATAGTAAAAGATTTTAAAATATTATCAAATCATCAAAATTTTATTTTGACAAAAACTACAACATGACATAACGATGACCAATAACGAAAAAATGAAAAAATATTAAATCATAAAAATTTTATTTTGAAAAAACTAGAACCACTGAATTATTTATTACCATATTTCAAATATTGGCTGGATGGTTGTCACTCCGTTAAGATTTATATCTGTTGTGTCACTCTTATGACGTGTCACTCTTTTGAACGGCTCCCCTTACCTATACAGACAAAGAGGTACTGGGCTCGTAAAATGATACTTATATAAAATCAAAAACGTTTTACTGCTGAGATATTTTGTAAAATAACAGACCGCAGGCCGAGGAAGGTGTATTTTAGCTCAGAATATATATATATATATATATATATATATATATATATATATATATATAATATATTATATATATATATATATATTCTGAGCTAAAATACACCTTCTCGGCCTGCGGTGTATTTAGCTCAGAATATATATATATATATATATATATATATATATATATATATATATATATATATATATATATATTATATATATATATTCTGAGCTAAAATACACCTTCTCGGCCTGCGGTCTGTTATTTTTACAAAATATCTCAGCAGTAAAACGTGTTTGATTTTATATAAGTATCATTTTACGAGCGCAGTGAGCTATTCGTATGTATACCCTTGAAAAAAATCATATATATAAATATATATATATATATATATATATATATATATATATATATATATATATATATATATATATATATAATATATATATATACACATATATTTTTTTGCAAGGCTACAGGGCTTTGAGGACAACTTTTATTATTCTGAAGTTGAGTCAATTTCCCCCTATTCAAGGAGCACTCACCGACACGCATGCGCGCTAGAACACGAGTTTAATAGCAAAAGAGGAAATATACAATGGAGGTAGGCGTTTGTAGTAATCGTTCCAAAATTGGCCAATATACGTAAAATAAAATACAATCGGAGGTAGTGTTTTTGGCTTCCATTTCGCAAGATGGATATAAGGGCATTCTGGAAGAGAGAGAGAGAGAGAGAGAGAGAGAGAGAGAGAGAGAGAGAGAGAGAGAGTAATAATCGTTCTCAACAGATCCTCATTTCTTCCGCAATTCCCTCCATAAATAGTTTTATGGAGAGTTAATCTCAGTTAGCCTCCTTTCCAACTGGCTGAAATTGTAGGTTTAAAACATCAACTTCGCCCCGATAGAACAGAACTGGGAACTGGCTCGTTTCATTTTTCTTGAGAAATGAGAAACACATTACCAAAAAAAAAAAAAAAAAAAAAAAAAAAAAAAAAAAAAAATGCAACTAGCTCAGGAGCGAGACTTTCAAAATCCTCTGAAATAGTTGAACCATTCTCGAGTGGTAGATCCATCTATTGAAAGGGTGACTTTGGCATATTCCTCATAGTTTTAGATTTTCGGCCGTTTTTAATTCACGGAATTCGATGCATAGCACGGCAAGAGCAAGGCAAAATGAGGGTTGCGAAACCCGTAGAGTATATCAGTATGTGTGTGTGTGTGTGTGTGTGTGTGTAATTTTTTGTGAGTGAATGACTAAAAACGTAGCTTGGGAATTAATGGATATAAGCATCCAGAGAGAGAGAGAGAGAGAGAGAGAAATTGTACGAAATGGTGATCAATAAATAAACAAATATAAGGCAATATAAGACAACACCGATTCTTCCTCAGAAGATGCCAGCAGCACCTGAGAGCAGGAATGAATTGGCTACTCACTCAAACATTTGTAGATCAGAAGATTCCACAACTGCACAAGGCAAACTATTCCTCATTTTAGTTGTGGCCCGAACGAACATTTCACGTATATGACTGTTTTTAAACTTCTGTCCCGATGTAACAGAATACAAAGAAATAAAAAAAACAACAAGCCAGGTAGTATAAGTATTTGTAACTTCACTTAAAATTCACTTTCATTATTGATAATGAAGTAAGAGTCAAAACGTCTGAAGTATATCTACTAAATATTAAATATCAGAACAATTTATTTATGTCAGAAAATAGGTCAAAAACGAAAAATATATCGAGCAAATATGTAAATAATTTTCACGCAGGCGTTCTTCCAAGTTAAAATCTGTTGTCCATTTTTTGGGCAAGTTTTCAAATATGAGTTTTTTTTTTTCTTTCTATATTTTTTTTAAATATCCGAATGGACGGTAATTAGGTCACTGACTTACTGTTTTAGCAAAGTATCAAGTCTGCCTCTCTCACCATCCACGATGTATGGCGATAAGACACACTTGATGCAGACAACTCAAAAAGCTGAAATATGCATATTCGACACAACCAAAAAAAAAAAAAATAAATAAAAATAAAAAGGATGCTGTCTGTTACACACACACACACACACACACACACATAAGGAGAGCAAGTCTGGAACATTCCTCGAACGCAAGACGAAACAAAACTACAGAAATACAGACTAAGGTCGCAAGTTTAAATAAAAACAAGCTGCAAAGCAAAAACACAGCGAGAAAGAACAAGGAGACCGACTTTATCAGACTACAGCTGTCGCCATCGCCCGAGTTTCTGTTGCAACTTTGCAACTCAGAGTACCATTGCAATGTCAGTCCAGAAGATCACGGATACAATCAAGGAAGTGCAGATTAAAGTGGAGAAAAATTTTAAATACTGTGATAAAGGGAACAGAAAATCTTTGGCTCGTTATCTACGCCTCGACTACTCCGAGGTGCTATAGTAGATTCACATCAACCGTGCATTTGATGTCTAGGCCAGTCCCTTACGACGCTCCTGATTGGCTGTTGATATACCAATCACAGGGCTGGAAACTCTCAGTCTCTCGAGAGAGTTCACATAAACAGGATGTATGTTCCACCTCTCCTGTGGGATACGTCTTTCAAAGGTATCCCTCGGGAGAGGTGGAACATACATCCTACCTATGTTAACTCTCAACAGCCAATCAGGAGCGTCGTAAGGGACTGGCCTAGACATCAATTGCACGGTTGATGTGAATTTACTATAGCACCTCGGAGTAGGTGACGCGAAAATAAGCCAAAGTAAATAGTACCAAAAATCCACAGCGAAAAATCACCACACAGGCACTAATATATAATTAAATAAATACTCAGTCATGGGTTTAGAAGGATAAATATTCCTGAGCGTCAAAGAAAACTGGATTGTATATGAGGTGCATAAAATAGGACGAAACGATGTATTTATTCTCGTTCTCCTTTTTCATTTTGCGTCATTACACCCGGTATCACAGCGTCATCGCTGTTGCCAGACGCGGATGAGTGACTCCGCTGACCAGCAGACCCCTGTTTGTCGAGACATTTGGGCCCAGTGAATTTGTCTGTTGCTCTTTCTATTTATCTAATTCTCTTTCGTCTGTTTATTCTTATTTGGTGTACTGGAACATTTGTGCTTTAGTTACATTTTTCTCTTGTTACTTATCAATTTAGTTGTTCTTTTCTAAAGACTGATCTGTGATCTCCTCTGCATTTCCTAATACCTTCTGTTAATTCTTTCGAATGAGCACCATAATATTCTTTGGAAGCTTGAACTTCAAAGCAATGGTTCCTGTCGTAAGATTATTCCGCATGAATAGGGCTCATCATCTGAATAATAATTTTTAAAAATCACAATAATTATGCATGCTAAAATTGGGACCATATGGAGTGTGCTTAACTGGTAGAAAGTTTCAGATTTTTTGAAAGTTTACGTTCGAAAATTCGTAAATAGATAAAAACATAAATACATGTGATTCGTTAACTTGCCCGAATGGGGCAGCTTAGGGTATCATATGAAAAGAGCCCGCCAGTAACTCTTGACTAGCCTGATTCTAAGTTACAGTTCCAATTTGTAAGAAGTCCTTGAATGAACCTATTCTTTGGCCACTTGCAGTATATTTTGCTAGTAATATATTTTGGAATGATACTGCTATAAAAGTCCATTTTATCCCCCTTGTGGGCAAAAGCGAAATCTTTAAATACAAACAGTCATTTCTTGAAGCAAAAGTTCTTGAAGACAAATACATATCTAAGGTTAATGGCAAATAAAAAAAATAAATTATTTTGACGGTTTAACCCACGACTGCACAAACCATAAGACAAATGTAACCTGCTCAACAAAGACGTCGGTAACCGAACAAACACAGTAACATAGAAAGTCGTTGACATCTCAGAAACCCACGGATCAATAAAACTTAAAAGCACATGATTATAATGCACGTCAAGATCCTCTCTGATAAGAGGTGGATTACTTCTAATGAAACGACCAATTACGTCGTTACGAGATACCTTGAACGACGGTTTCGCATGTCGCATAAGGAAAGGGCGTAACGAACGATTCGGAATTGTCCGGAAATGGCGGAGAAATTCTTATCCAGAAATTAAGGAACAAAGCTTTCACCTTGGGGGGGTTGGGGGGGCGGGGGATTTGGGGGGTGGGGGAGGGCCACATACGTCAACGTCAGAGAAGGCTTTGCACGACGAAGGGGGTTCTTTCGGAATATCCTGGACGATTAGTATTTTGAATTGACCGAGAATATATATATATACTATATATATATATATATAATATATACCTATAATATATATATATATATATATATATATTAGTTTGGTCGGTGAGTTTGGTCGGTCCTCACGTCTAGTCCATTCGCCTCCTTGTTCCTTAACTTGATAGGAGTCTTTTATAACTTATAAGCTTCTTTTAATAACATATGGATGGTTTTTTACTTTATACTGTTTTTTAAAAAAGAATAAAATTTTTATTCCAGGACTGATTAATTTGGTGGGCCAAATGGTTTTTTTTTTTTTGGGGCACGAAACGTCTCTTAATTAAATAATCATGTAAGCTGTTGTCTTGCCGGAAACCCCTTTGGTTGGAATATATATTAAATATATATATATATATATAATAATAATATTATATTAATATATATATATATATATATATAATATATATAATATTTTAACCTCTCACTTAGTTTTTGCTCTCAGTACATCTCATTTTCTTAGCGATCCTTTCTCTTGCTATTCCACATGCCACCTATCATTCTTGATTTCTTTTTATCGAGTTTCCCACCCACTTATTTCGTTCATTCACAGTCATACTAGCTATACACATCCAACAAAAACTTCAAAAGGTTCTACATACGTAAGCCTTTCTAACTGTTATGTTATCTATTATTATTATTATTATTATTATTATTATTATTATTATTATTTAGAAGATGAACTGTATTCATACGGAATAAACCTGCAGGAGCTATTGACTTGGAATTGAAGCTTCCAAAGAATACGGTGTTAATTTGAAAGAAGTAACGGAAGGCGATAGGAAATACATAAAGACTACATCAGTTATTACGGCAGAACAAAAAAAAAGTAACAATTAAATGAACAGATAGATGAACTCACAAGGAGATTTGCTTTAGCTTAATAACACGTTGTCTCTTCGCTTGAACTTTTGAGGTTCTGATACCAAAGTAAATTTATCAGAACTTTGAACTTTCCTCCTTATTTTTTAAGTATTCTGAAGAGGAAACTTTTGAGATGCTTTGTCTTTCCGTCTGCACTGTTTCTATACTCATTTTTTTTTGTCCCGTCTCAGATCTTAAAAACTACTGAGGCTAGAGGGCTGCAAATTGGAAAGTAGATCATCCACCCTCCAATCATCAATCATACCAAATTGCAGCCCTCTAACCTCAGTAATTTTGATCTTATTTAAGGTTAAAGTTAGCCATGATCGTGCGCCTGGCAACGCTATGGGACAGGCCACCAACGGGCCGTGGCTGAAAGTCTCATGAGCTACGGCACATGCAGAATTATACACTGTACAGAAAACGTGATTTTTCTGCTCTCTCTCTCTCTCTCTCGTTATTTGCGGCTGAGTCTTCTGCATTAAACTGAAAACATCAGCTACCGTGACTAACAGCCTCGGCGGTAATTACGAATAGCTCAGAGAGAGAGAGAGAGAGAGAGAGAGAGAGAGAGAGAGGAGAGAGAGAGAGTTTATTCCCCAAATCCTTCCCTTCGAAACACAAGTCACGTTGCAGATTATTAATTTTATATGATGATGTCCGTAATCTCCAAAAAAGTCACCCGAATCCTCCTCATCATCATCATCTCTCTCTCTCTCTCTTTCTCTCTCTCTCTCATATGCAGATTATATTATGAAATCCCGTATTATCAATATTTAAAGAAGCACATAACTCCAAACATAAATTAATTATCATAATAGTAAATAAGCTAAGAAATTTCCTACAAAACAAATACTTGATTTGGAGGCGGCGGCTAATAATGTATCATCAATATTCAATTATTAAAACCCAAGCGTCAAATTGATATGAATCGTGCATTTTATCGGAAGGATAAAAATCGTGCATTTTATCGGAAGGATAAAATGAAGCCGAACCGACTGATTGTGACATAAATCATTTCAGCCTTATATTACAAAGTCACCTCAACTTATTGCAACATACACATGCCTCTTATAAGTGACGCTATACTACTGAACCACTGTAAATAGTTTATAGCATAACGCCCAGTGCGTCATGCGTCATTTTCCGATTTTAAGAAACTCCATGGCAGCGTAAAGAAGGAACCTCAAATATATTCCAGAATCAGCATTTTACCGCGAAAGCGTAAAAGATGAAAGAGGGATCCAGTCGTAGTATCTAAGACAATTTTAATATAAGGCATAATGCCTAAGACACTTTTAATAAAGCTCATAATACCTAAGACACTTTTAATAAAGGTCATAATAATACCCAAGATAATTTTAATAAAAGTAATAGTATCTAAGACTTTCAATACCTAAAGACACTTTTGACATAAGTATTGCGCCATCCATATCGACTACCAATGACTGGCATGTCGCCCAGAGGAAAATCCTATTTCCCCCAAACCAGAAAAAGGAAATAACACAGGTAATGTTTACCTGTGTAGGATTGCCTTCCCAGAGCAAATGAGAGTCGACGGAAAAAATAGCCATGTAGTCTAAAAATGATAAGGCGAGTAAATTTGTACTCTTGGCGGATATACAATGGACGATAAGTGTTGGGATTCCAAATGAAACGAAAGACACTGGATGAAGGGTCTTCTTGTCTTTCGGAAGATACAAATGAAAGTCAATATCCGGCTGTTCCGAAGACCAAAGAAAAACACTGTAATTAGAACACCATAAAGCAGAAGGAAAACTCGCTTAGTCACCACAAGCATTTTGCTCTTTCTAATTCAAGCTACACTTCTTAAGATACATACATACATACATACATACATACATACATACATACATACACACACACACACACACCCCCACACAATATATATATTTATATATATATATATATATAATGTATATATACATACATACACACACACACATATATATATATGTATATGTATATATATATATATATATATATATATACATACATACATACATATATATATATATATATATATGTATGTATGTATGTATATATTTGTTACATAAAAGAGGGATTTGCTCAGACAATATGTTTTAAATACCGTTGTTGTAATGTGATGTGCTGTGACTTTCTTAGAATGTGGAGTCATCATTTAACTTCCTTAGAGACAGAGGTCCGAGTGACAAGCTTGGGAATGCTGACATGTCTTTTTGGGGTGGTGTGATATCAAAGTTGCTGTATGTGCAGATCAGCAGCATGTCCTGTTGCTACGGGTGGGTCACAGAGGTGACTTATGAATCTAGTTCTAGGTAGTTACCTGGGGCGTGGACAAAGTGTGTGAGTTTGTACGTGCGTGCGAGCTTTTTCCGTACATAACGAGATGTAAGGTAACCATGAAGGGGAGATCTGTGCAAGAGAGGTGGCAGAGCCAAGATGGCTTCTGCAAAGTATCTTTTAAGAATGGTGTTGTGAATACTGTGTTGAATGGGTAAGCATATTTTATTTTGGCCAAAAGATGTGGCTGGACTGTATTTGAATATTTATTTCAGAGATGTTCTATTTCATATGATCTTTGATGTTAATCTTGTGCTTATCGAGGTGTTCTCCTGTCTTCTAACAGGCGGTTATGGAGAAAGGGGAATTGATCTGGAGAAAGGGGAACTGACTTAATTACTATGGTGTACTGTACTGTGACTTTTCCAGTTTCATGACTAAAATGATGTTGGTTATTTTGGAGTAGAAATATGGAGTGGGGTTATCTGTGTTCAATCATTCATTTAATCTTTTTGTTAAGAACCTGGGTTTATTTGGCTAATGCTTTGTTTTTAAATAAATGTTATTTTTCATAAGCTCACGTGTCTGATTTAGTTGCCTTCGGTAATGGAGGGGGGTGTGTCGTAGAGAGATAGAGAGAGAGAGAGAGAGGAGAGAGAGAGGAGAGAGAGAGGTGTTGCCAGTTGCTCTGGTTCATTGCTACTTTTTTAATAATTACCGAGATTAGATTATAATCTCGGTTATCATATACACATATACATACATACATACATACAAGAAGAAAAAAAAGACTACTCATATCATATTCAGTATATTCTGTATTCTCATGTGTTTGTGACAAAATCATCCAGCATTTCTATTCTACAGCAGCCCATATTTCATTTCTACATTCCTTCAGGCCTGTACTAGATAACAGCACTCAGATGCCCCTCCCGTCGGCCTATAAAACTAAGAATGATTACATACGGTTAAACAATTGTACTGAATATGCAATGCCAAGCCTTGAGAGAAAAAGAAAGATTGAAAAAGAAACATTATTATTATTATTCTGAAGACGAACCCTATTTACGTGGAATAAGACCACCAAAGGAGCCATTCACTTGAAATTCGAGCTTCCAAAGAATATTACGGTGTTCATTTGAAAGAAGTGACATAGGGTAATAGG
>NC_087210.1:85918289-85925789 GCF_015104395.2 Macrobrachium nipponense | reverse complement strand
ATTTACGGCAGACAATCAGTTCATGGCGTGTTCACCTGTCCGTGTCTACGCGCGCGCGCGCGTGATGTATGCTTACGCAAACTTGTATACGGGTGAACTTCTACCTTCCATAGACCCTACCCGCCCGTTTCCGCCTCGCCACAAAGCTGCCAATTACCATTTCGCCGAGAAGTAACCGTAGTTGACTTTTGTAAAACGCTGTGTAATTGGCTCTTAAAAGCCGTTATTGCTGCTATGAATATTGACGAGTCTCGTCAGGAGTCGAATGAATATTCTGGAGGAATGAGGATTATTTATGGGAGACAGAATAGACTGTTATTCCTGAACAGTTTGAGGACTGGCCAAGGGAAAACGCCAAAAATCAGTTGGTATCTGTCATAAAATGATTTTAAACGATGACTACAAAATGACTACAGTGGATAATAGTTAAAATATGAGCATAGCTTCGGATTTCAACAAAGATTAATGACATAAACATAAACCAAATAATGTCAAAAAGGAATGAAAAATGATACATAAAAAATTAAAAATCAAGAAAACGCAAATTATAGAATCAAGAATTGCGAAATGTAACGCTTCTCAGCCAAATGATCGCCGACTTGTTATCAACACATGTCGGCTATTTGTTGGATAATACACATCACAAACAGGATGAAATCAGGTCAACCGCCTTCAGCTGAAAATGAGAACAAACTTCTGGCAAATGCTGGGTAATCGTATGGAGTAGTGGTTGGCCCTTAGAATAAGTCTCGAACTTGTATTCAACCTCTTCGTGATTTGTGTGCGACAAGTTGCCGAGGTGTGTTTACAGTGGACTATAAACTTCACACTGAAAACGTCTTTAAAGACGTGAAACAAATGACACAAGATAAATCCGTGGCTGTAACTGACATCTGGAATGGCTTCGTCGTTAACCTTTCCCACTCCTATAGTACCATACACCAATACATCCCTCCCCATCCGTTATTCCCTCCCAATATCAACCCCAACCATTAGGGGTTCTCTCATTATGGCGGTTTCCTTTCTCCAGTACGAACAAAAAAGGAAAGAGAGAGAGAGAGAGAGAGAGAGAGAGAGAGAGAGAGAGAGAGAGAGAGAGAGAGAGAGAGAGTATGGCTTCTACTGATCGATCATAATTCCCCACGAGAGAAATCGACAATTTAATGATATCGAGGGAGGAATCTAATTTCCTAGGTGGTCCAAACGAGTATTTTCCATTGTAATCACGGACCATTTTATATATATATATATATATATATATATATATATATATATATATATATATATATTATCAAGTATAAAAGGTCCCATTAAAACACTCTGGCTTGAAACTAAGGCCTATATTTCGGTGGACTAACTCCCACCCTTATCAAGTAACAAATATAGTTCTTAGCTTTAAACCAGAGTGTTTTAATGGGCCTTTTATACTTGAGACGTTTCCTGTTTTAACAGAAGTATATATACATATATATATATATCTATATATATATATATATATATATATATATATATATATATATAGACTTGTCACGCAGATCAGAACACCAGGTTAAGAAATGTTTCTCCAAAAAATGACTGCCGTTATTCCTCAGTTACCTGTTACTTTTCTCTTTCTTTTTCCCTCCTCCTCCTTCTCCTCCTCTGGCTTCCTTCTGGGTTCCTCCCTTGATAACTAATGGATCAGAGGACATTAATTAGAGGTCTTATCGCTCTGTAATCGACTTCTTATTGTTGGCCTGTCAACACAGGCTAATGTTGGATGCCTCGATGCCCTAACTTATGTGCGCACGTACACGACTGTGGACGTATCCAAGAGGCCTGCCTGTTCCTTCTTGTATACGGATACGTACGTTCATATGTACGTGTACGTAGACAAAATTGTGTGAAGTATGTTTAATAATATATATATATATATATATATATATATATATATATTATATAATACAATAAAAATACACACACACACACACATATATATATATATACATTCACCTTCTATCTGTCAATTATAACCAACAATCAACTTTCACTGAATAATGAACCACATAACTGACTAATGCATAAGCATTCCTCACACGTAGTACATCTCTATCTAGTTGACAACATCCGCGTCACTTGGCCGCCATTGGAAAAAAAGAAAAGAAAAAAAAAGAAAAATAGAACGCCAACTATATTTAGAAAACGCGCATTACAAATTCGGATCCGATACCCAAACAGCATCTTGGGAGCTGTAACACATAGAGGCGGACTAGTGACTGAAGAGAATAACTTTGCTTGTTTGCTCTTCTCAGCCAACGGACAGCGATCTGCGCTAATGTACACTAGCACGGGGGTGAGTTCCAAGACGAATTGTAATGAACAATTCGTTCAGGGGAAAAATCAGTTATTAGAAATGACTACATAAGGGGGTCGACTAAGGTGGTGGAAGTATCAAAGAAAGTGCAGGAGGGGAGGCTGAGATGGTATGGGTACCTGTTAAGGAGAGATGAGGACCACGCTGGGAGACATACTATGGGGATGGAGGTTCAAGGAAGAAGAAGAAGAGGGAGTCCAAGAAGGAGATGGAAGGACTGTGAGAGGAGACTTACATGAGAGGAAAATTGATGAGGCAGAAGCGCAGGATAGAAATAGAAGGAAACGGCTCATCCAAAACAGCGACCCCATACAAAAATGGGAACCAGCTAAAACTCTGTATAAATTGAATGCAGGTCAGCTCGTGCAGCGATAGCATTCAACACTACAATGTTTGAAAGAGGGTCAACTACCTATTATTATTATTATTATTATTATTATTATTATTATTATTATTATTATTATTATTATCGGTGAATATTTTCATGGAGTATTACACAAAAATAAGTTTCGCTTGTGTTTACTTTAAATAATACGGAAATAAACTGGCATGAGTTAAAATACGAACTTTTTTAAACTGCTTTTTTATTTATTTCATAATTTGTCACTTTTTCCAAGTCGCTTGTGTATTTATTTAATAATTGATCAATTTAACAAAGTTGCATGTTTATTCATACAGTAATTTATTAAGTTTCATGTTGATTTATTCAACAATTTATCCGAGTATTCAAGCTGCATGTTTATCTAGTCAATACTTTATAAGTTCATACAGGCTGCATGATAATTCATGCAATAATTATTACTGTATTCATTTATCTATCAAATAGCTAACAAAACATATGTATAATTCTGACTCTGTGTTCGTTTCCCACTAGACTAACAATATTTACAAAGTACCAGGAGCAACAATACTAGCAACATGAGAGAATATTATATATATGTGTATATATATACACATACAAATAAAATAAGCATTATTAGAGACAAAATCTAACTCTTAAATTCCTCAAAAGAACTGATCCAATACAGAACGTAACCTTACGCTTTCTTTAACGCTCTCCCATAAATATCCAGCCACCTACTACATTTCAAGCAACACTCATCAGCTTTTAATAGCTCCGAATGAGGCCTCTCGGAAGCCATTCAATCTTCCACGTTACAGAAACAGAGGAGAGCCCTCCATCACTCACGGCGAAAAGTGGTTCCACCTCGATTGATAAATACGTGGAAGCGATACGTAGCTATCATCGCCTGCCGCTCGTTACTCATCCGGCAAGTGTATTACCGCTAAAAAAAAAAAAAAAGAAAAAAAAAAAAAAAAGTATAACAGGTCTCTCAATTCGCTGAGAAGCAATACTTTACTCGAGTATCATTACTCGGCTGAGAATCGCTACCAAAAAATAAATGACGACTGGCGGGTGAAAGTGAGCAGGCGAAACCGATCATTCCCGGCCATTAAGGGTCGGTGCAACCTGACCGTTCCCGCCGTTGATTTGCAACGGCGAGCAATAATCCGGCTTCGATGACGGATGCGTCAAATTTGGCCTCCTTTCAGTGAAGACAATCCTCGCTCGGATTTATTCGAATCGGCGTTCATCACGGGAGACCGGATGCGAGAGATTTTTGAAATATGGGGCAGTCGTCCGCGAATAATAGGAGAGTTGTAATAAAGACATCAGTTTCCGCCAGTTCGTCGCTAATTTACGAGCAGGGAAGGAAAGGTTCGAAATGCCAATTTCGTACGTTCGAACGAAGAATTTCGTACATTCGAACGACTAACTTTGTACATTCGAACGACGAATGTCGTATATTCCAACGACGAATTTCATACATTCGAACAACAAATTTCGTACATTCGAACAATTATTATTATTATTTTTTTGCTCTATCACAGTCCTCCAATTCGACTGGGTGGTATTTATAGAGTGGGGTTCCGGGTTGCATCCTGCCTCCTTAGGAGTCCATCACTTTTCTTAATATGTGCGCCGTTTCTAGGATCACACTCTTCTGCATGAGTCCTGGAGCTACTTCAGCCTCTAGTTTTTCTAGATTCCTTTTCAGGGATCTTGGGATCGTGCCTAGTGCTCCTATGATTATGGGTACGATTTCCACTGGCATATCCCATATCCTTCTTATTTCTATTTTCTGATCTTGATACTTATCCATTTTTTCCCTCTCTTTCTCTTCAACTCTGGTGTCCCATGGTATTGCGACATCAATGAGTGATACTTTCTTCTTGACTTTGTCAATCAACGTCACGTCTGGTCTACTTGCACGTATCACCCTATCCGTTCTGATACCATAGTCCCAGAGGATCTTTGCCTGATCGTTTTCTATCACTCCCTCAGGTTGGTGCTCGTACCACTTATTACTGCAAGGTAGCTGATGTTTCTTGCACAGGCTCCAGTGGAGGGCTTTTGCCACTGAATCATGCCTCTTTTTGTACTGGTTCTGTGCAAGTGCCGGGCATTCGCTTGCTATGTGGTTTATGGTTTCATTTTTCGTATTGCACTTCCTACATATGGGAGAGATGTTATTTCCGTCTATCGTTCCTTGAACATATCTGGTTCTTAGGGCCTGATCTTGTGCAACTGTTATCATTCCTTCAGTTTCCTTCTTTAGCGCTCCCCTCTGTAGCCATTGCCATGTGTCATCGCTGGCTAGTTCTTTAGTCTGTCTCATGTATTGTCCGTGCATTGGTTTGTTGTGCCAGTCCTCTGTTCTGTCTGTCATTCTCCTGTCTCTGTATATTTCTGGGTCTTCGTCTACTTTTATTAGTCTTCTTCCCATGCACTCTTTAGCCACTCGTCTTCACTGGTTTTCAGATATTGCCCCAGTGCTCTGTTCTCGATGTTGACGCAGTCCTCTATACTTAGTAGGCCTCTCCCTCCTTCCTTTCGTGTTATGTATAGTCTGTCCGTATTTGCTCTTGGGTGTAGTGCTTTGTGTATTGTCATATGTTTCCTGGTTTTCTGATCTATGCTGCGGAGTTCTGCCTTCGTCCATTCCACTATTCCTGCGCTGTATCTGATTACTGGCACTGCCCATGTGTTGTTTATTATTATTATTATTATTATTATTATTATTATTATTATTATTATTATTATTATTCAGATGAAACCTATTCATATGGAACAAGCCCACAGGCGCTATTGATTTGAAATTCAAGCTTCCAAAGAATATCAAGGCGCTCATTAAGGAAGAAGCGGGAAGAGGTAAAGGGAAATATAGAAAGAAGAGAACCCACTTATTAAAAATAAACATAAGAAAAAATTAACAAATCAACAAATAAATAAAAATATATCAAAATGCAAGAAGAATAGTATTAGGGCAATTGAAATAAAGTTGTCTTAGTGGCCCATTGTAATGCGAACGTTGTAAAACAGCAATAAGACAGTCATTGACATCATAAATTTTCTTTAAATAGAACAAAAATGAAGTTAAGGAACCTGCATATTTCATCTTCCACTTGGAGAGATGAATTAGCAAATATATCGTTGATTTCCTACCCGTGCAAAAAGATTCTTCCATAAAGGAAATGAAAAATAAAATAACGGAAAGCCGGGTTTCACCTTATGCCGGCAATTCCCCAAAAATACTCATATTGCAAATCCAATTTATTTTTTCATTTATCTGAAGATGATTTATAGCGCATAATATACCCGCTGAAAACATTCTTATTCGAGATTTTTTTATTAATAAAACAAGTAAAGCTCTTATGTATATATAGTTTCTGCAGAGGAGCTCTCCTATATAAATAATATCCACGCTCTTCTTCATCTGATTTTCATTTACTATTTTGAACAACAACTTTTTTATTCTTTTTATTTTTTACGATGACACCCAATGTAAAAACGGGTAGCAGATTAACGAAAGAAAGTAAGATTACAGACGGATTGTAGATAATGAAGAAATAAAAAGACAAAATGGAAAATTAGTGGAAAAGAAGATAATGGGATTGATTCTTCTATCAGATAAAAATGAAGAGAACATAAAAAGACAAAATGGAAAAATTAGTGCAGAAAAGAAGATAAAAAATGGGGGGGCTTTTTTTTTTTTTGGATTCTTCTATCAGATAAAAACGAAGAGAGGGAAAAAACGAAGAGAGGGAAAGAAAGAAGAAAATTACGGAATAACATAAACAACGTAAACTAGAACCACCGAAGCCGAGGTTCGAGAAAACAGGATAACATTAGATGAAGTCAAACGTTAAACGTTTCAGTTGAAAAAGGAAAAAGAAGAAAGCTCGAATAGGATAACATTAGAAGAAGTCATACGTAACAATTGAAACGTTTCAACTGACAAAGGGAAGATCGAACGGACAAACGTTGGGAAGTCAAACGCTGCTGAAAAAGGGAAAAAGTGGAAGATAAAAAAACGACAACGTTGAAAAGTGAAACGTTCCGACCGACATAAATGGAAAAGACGAAGAGAGATGAGATGGAGAATTAAATATGACTCCTCCGGGGTCCACGATGAGATTTTCTTGGCACACACAAGAAATAAACGTCCAGTGACAACTTGAAGCCCCGTCGCCGTCACCTGCTCGTCAGAGCCGCCACCTGGCTGTGTGTGTGTGTGTGTGTGTGTGTGTGTGTTAATCGCTGATAAACGTGGAATGTGGAATTGGGCACACGTCTAGTTCTGGCCCACGCTAGAGGAATGCTACTTAGCTGAACTTCGAGGATGTTCAGTGCTAGCAGACAGAGAAAAAATTATATATAGATGTATATATCTATATATATATATATATATATTACTATATATATATATATATAGATATATATATATATATATATATATATATATATCAATCACAATAGAAATGAAATGTGAAGTGTTTACACATACACAGTATTAACAGTGCATTTAGTGAGGCCTGGTCTTCCATGATAATATATAAGGCAATATCTAAACAAATTGCGAATTTGGGGATGAATCTTGGCAGTACTGATCGTAATTCATGCTTGGTCAATTTTTCTGTAAATGTTTAATGGTTGAAAAACTTAATTAAAACTCGTTGAAAAAAAAAAAACATTTAAAAAAAAACACAGAAACTCGGGGGGGGCAGCTTTTGTGTGTTCTTTTGAATCGTACTTTTCATGCCGTCTTAGAAAATAAAATGAACGTTAGGGGTGTGGTGTGGCG
>NC_087210.1:85903289-85913289 GCF_015104395.2 Macrobrachium nipponense | reverse complement strand
ACCTCCCTGCCATTTTAGATCCACCCATAGACTTCACTCAGAGGGAGTTATTTGCTTATTTGACCTCTCTCTCTCTCTCTCTCTCTCTCTCTCTCTCTCTCTCTCTCTCTCTCTCTCTCAACGTGAAAATTCCACGACTTCGAGGAAATGCTAAAATACATCGCAAATGTTCAAAACGTTTAGGTTGGGGTGTGTCAGACCTTAATCTCAAACATGTCATCAACATCTCATCAGCACATTACACGTCGGAAACTTACTGCATACGTATCACCAACAGGTTGACAATACATCGACAACTGCAAGCGAAGAACGAATCTCTGGCAAAATGCTGAGTGATCAGATGAAACACTGAAATTAAGAACTGCCAAAAAGTCGCTGATTTGTATCTGACTTGTCTGTGATGTGTGTGCAATAAGCTGCAACATGTATTCAACTAGTTTTTGATGTGTGCAATAAGTCTCCGGTATGTTATTTAACCAGTTTTTGACCTGTTTGCAATAAGTTGCCAACATGTTATTAAACATGTTTTTGACGTGTGCACAGTAAGTTGACAACATGTTATTAAACCTGTTTTTGACCTGTGTGCAATAAGTTGTCAACATGTTATTTAACCTGTTTTTAGACATGAGCGATAAGGTACCGACATGTATTTCCATGTCTGTGACGAGTGCCCGATAAGACCTTATGACCCTGAGAACGATCGCTATACATCCAATTCATTTTAATCCTAAAAAAAACCTAAAAGAACGAAAAGTTCATCTGTCAAATTCCTTGTCTCTAGTTCTCGCCGTCTCGCACAGCTGGCGGCGGTATGTGACGAACAGACAAGCGCCGTGACTTAAAGAGACACCTTCAGCTCCCTGTGGCTGCCGTTGTTACTTCGCCCCCCTCGAGATTAGAGCATTTAAGATGATAAATGAGGTCACACGCCAGTTGACCTCCCTCCCTCGTTTGTCAACAACGCGCCAGGTGGCGGCGTCGGTCGCCCGCCTTGCGAAACTTTTTAAAATGAGCGAATGAGCAACAGAAGGAGCCAAGAGATCTGGACGAGAGTTATTGACCCGTCGAAGCTGACAAATTACTTTCAGACGAATAGGCAGCGGATATCTCACATCTAACATTATTAGCGAAGCATAAAGCCATCTGAAATTGGCAAATTACTTTCAGACGAGTATGCAGCGGATATCTATCTCACATTTAACGGCAATTAAAGAAGTATAAAGCCGCTTGAATCTGACAAATAAATTACATTCAGACGAATATGCAGCGGATATCTCACATCTAACATGATCATTAGAGAAGCATAAAGGCAAATTGGAATTCCAAAGAGAAGTGGAGACGCAGACTTGAAAAAGGATGGTAACATTTTTAAGTGCCTGATAAGACAAATAATAATTAAACAGTCGGATGGAAATATAAAACAGGAAAATAATTAATAAAGAAATCTGTGGTGATAAAAGCAAGTAACTAATGATTGCTGAAAATATTAACAGTATGATAGTTTTAAATATATATATATATATATATATATATATATATATATATATATATATATATATATATATGATATATATATATATATATATACACTGAAGACGCGACAGAAGAAAGGAAGGATACGAGCGAGAATCTTTAACTGTGACCAAAGATGGAAAAAATGTATACGGAGAGCATCAAAAAAACAGTAAAAAAACAATAAATAAAACAGAAATGATAAAAATATGGGGAAAAAGTGTTTCCATAGGTTTAAAAATAAGTAGTAGATGATCAGTAAATATTAACATAATGATTTTAAAAATCTACTGATTAAAGAGGACCTATTTCGTATGAAAAATAACAAGTCAGGAAAGAATAAGAGAGAAACGTAAAAAATAAATGTTACAGCACGAAAGATGACGAGAACTGGCATAAAATGATAAAAAAGGCAAAAATGACGAGAATAGGATCTCAGACGAGTGCAGAAAAAACCATGTTGTTAAAAAAGCAATAATTTCATTCATTTCATACTTTGCTAAATCTATTATCGCTCATTTCTTCCAGTTTCGCCTCTGGAATTAACTGTATTCCAGCTTTGTTCCAGAACAGAGATAACAGATCTAAGGAACTGATAACAGGCATGTAAAGAGGAATAATTATGATACGCTAGTCTAAACATTGAGCAAATAAACAATCTCTATTAATACTATAAGAAAGAGATCCCTTTTAACGTTTCAATAAATGAATAAATAAACTCAACGTGCTATTTATCGATTCTAGACTGTCAGTATAGGCACGTCCGTTTACATGACCAGAAACATGTGTACACATGTACACATGTCCACGTATTTGGGCTGACATACCCATACACATGCATAGCAGTAAATGTAAACTTTATTGCTGCCTTAAATGCCCGAAAAACGAATCTGTGCAAAGGGTACTTACAAGAAGCACTAATGCCCACTTCCTCCGCCAGGAAACGGCTGAAAAGTTACGGTGGGTGTTTGAGCGAAAGATTGCCCTGGGGTGGGGTGAGGAGAAGAGGGTGGGGGAGGGGGTTTCGTCGAGAGTAGGTAGAAAGGAGCTTCCATAATAATGGTAAGTAGCTGTTTAAGTAATTATCCACGTTTCTGAACGCGGCCATATCCGGCCTGACAGCTCCCAGCTAAGTCGGGAAGGAGGCAGGAGATTTCACTCGGCGCCGATCACAGATACGTAAACAAGTGTAAGTACATGACGGAGAGAGAGAGAGAGAGAGAGAGAGAGAGAGAGAGAGAGAGAGAGAGAGAGAGAGAGAGATATGATAAATCTCTTGATAATTATTTATATTGACATACTAGTCACTTGGGTCCTGGTTCTTGGCAGATACGAAAACAAGTTTAAGTACATGAGAGAGAGAGAGAGAGAGAGAGAGAGAGAGAGAGAGAGAGAGAGAGAGAACAATTAAATGCTCATGTTTTCTTGATTATATGCTCGAATTTGATTCTAGGAGACTGGAGAGAGAGAGAGAGAGAGAGAGAGAGAGAGAGAGAGAGAATGATAAATCCCTTGATAATTATTTTCAAACTTTCAACTACAAAAAGACGTTAATGTATTAAAGTCACTTGGGTTTTGGTTCATTCGTTATTCCTTTGGACATGAGTAATTTTAAAAAAATACAGTATTCTGAATCAAAGAAACCCAAAACAATCCATTAAATCAGTTCTGTTCATATACTTTCTCACTTTCCCTTCATTTACCTTTTTTAAATTTTTCAAAGGTGCATAATTTATGCTAATTAAAGAGAACAGTGTTACCACTGCTATCAAGACGGCGATAAGACACGTTAAGCAACGCGCAATGAATGGGCAGAGTAAAGATACTTGATTGGGCTTCTATTCCTAAAAAAAATTCTGAAGTCTATCACACTAATGAAACCTCTGAAATTACTGCACGGCATATTTGCTTCGTATTTTCGATGGTCTCCCTTATTGTTAAGAAGCTGGCCTTTGAACCACATAGAAGTTTCGCGTTGGACGAGTGGTTTTCGCACTCGGCTACCAATCCGGCGGCCCGAAGTTCGATTCTCGGCTCGGCCAACTAGGAATCAAAGGAATTTATTTCTGGTGATAGAAATTCATTTCTCGATATAATGTGGTTCGGATCCCACAATAAGTTGCAGGTCTCGTTGCTAGGTAACCAATTGGTTCCTAGCTACGTAAAAATGTCTAAGCCTTCGGGCCAGCCCTAGGAGAGTTGCTAATCAGCTCAGTGGTCTGGTAAAACTAAGATATACTTAACTTTGAACCACATAGAAATACTTGGAATTAAGAACATTTAAAAGTACCTGTGAAGCTCTTTGATATTCTATACATTGCAACCTTGTGAATGATCGGCCCTGACTTGTTCAAATTGATTTCAAGTACTTGATCCCTTCCAGAAAACTTAAGTAGCCAACAGTAGTGCTTATCTTACCTGGTGTCCATCAGACCAGTGTCTCAGGCATTTGTACTTTTTTCACTATTTACTCAAATTGTTGACCTTGAAAATACGATAGTACTTCATGCAAGTGATGCAACACTTGTTACAGAATCAATCTTTAATCTGAGCTTGCAAAACTTGTACCAGGAATCGCCTTGGTTATTCAAAACATCCAATCGGAATTCTTAACTGTTGGTAACATTCAAAATTCCAGTAAAAAAAAAACAGATCTCTGTTGTTGGCAACATTCAACAAGAACCTTAGTTACTAGCAACATTTAACATCCTCAATTGCTCGTTTCCTCAGCAACACTTGACGTCATTAAGTAGCATTACTGGCACGTCTTTGCACTCGTCTGCAATATTTCAGAGAAGTCTTAAAGGGTCTCCCAGGATTCCAAAACTGCTGGTAAATTATACACTTTCTTCATTCAGCGTACGACTTTTAGAATTCCCCCCAAAAAAAAATTTCGAAACAATCACACAAACACCAGAGTTGGCAACATTCACCTTCTCGAATCAGAAATGCGCAGCTCAGTAACTGGAAATTCAGCGCTTGTATTAACCAACATGTGGCTTTCATAGCAGAGGACTTTCACCGCACTAATCACTACAATTAGAGCGACTATTACGAGATTGCAAAATCTTCTCCGCAGAAGGAGTGAGTAGGCTGATGTCTTCATGAGGGCGAAGGTAGTGCTTACGTTCTCCGCTAATCCATGATTTAGCGCTTAGGCTCTCTCTCCCTCTCTCTCTCTCTCTCTCTCTGTCTCTCTATACGTCTGTTAGCCTGCATTTTGAGCCTGCACGGGGGCTAAAAAGAGGTAAAATCTAGTCAAACCTGCCGTCTTGAAGTCTTGAAGAGATCGCTAGGCGGAATCCTTATTTGAAGTTCATAGAGGCTTTTGATGTTAAATGTGGCCCGTGTTTAAGGTTCATAAAGCCTTGAACGTTCGTCTAAATCACAGACAGGCTTTCATCATTTTTGAATGCGTTCTGTCGAGGCTGTGCCAGTCTGAAAATAAGGTTAGACTCTGGCCTACATTACCGTTTACCTCAACGGTACAACGCAATGTTCGACGAATCTGTATTATTCCTTTGCAGCATTAACTCGTTCTCTTCTGATAGTAAATGACAATATCTTTTCACAACTATTCTTAACGAATGATATAATTTTCAGCACGGCATTATAAAATGCATCGAATCTACTACCAGGGATTTCCATTTTATAGTTGAGGATGAAGAAGAAGAGGAAGAGGAAGAAGAAGAAGAAAAAGAAGAAGAGGAAAACGGAAGAGAAGTAAACAAAAATGAAATGACAGAAAAAAATAAGGAAAACAAAGAACAAGATAAAAGTATGGATGCAGAGATACTCATTGATACTACATATGAAGGGCACATAAAAAGGCCAGCATAACCTACCGAAGGAAATAAAAATTACCGGGAATATGGAAAACAACAGAAAAACAAGGCAAAATTTCCCGAAGAGGCTCTACCCAGATCTATACAATGACGGGAAAGAGGAAAAAATAGACAAGAAAGACAAAATCTGCAACCTTTTGAAAAGAGGGAATTGCAGATTTGGAGAAAGATGTTACTACAAACATCCTAAGATATGTCAAAACTATGAAATATATGGTAAATGTGCATACTTAGATGGATATGGGGATGATTGCAGAGATCTGCATCCAAAAATATGTAAAAACCTAAAAGAAGGAAAAGGATGTAAGTTCGACAAAAAATGCAATATATGCACCCTGTAGCCATGAATCATAATCAAATAAATAACCAACCAAGTAATAAAATCCAAAATAAGAAAGAAACAAATAAAGAGAGAAATCAAGAATATCAGGTAAAAGAGAAAAGCAAACCACCAATGATATGCAGAGGTGTCAGCAAAAATTTCAAAGCATCAGCTCCGAAATTCTACTCGAGAGATAATAACTGTATTTATTATGCAAGAGGATATTGCAGAAACGGAGAAAATTGCAGATTCAGACACAAAATTAATAATTATGATGAAGGAAGATTTCAAATATTATGAAAAGTTGGATTTTTTTAATGTCCAGAATTTCTGGAAAATGAAAAAAAGAACAACATACCAGAACAGGAAAGAGACATGGGAAAATCCTTATTACTACCAGTATTAAATGAAGGAGAAAACACGCAAACCATCATAGTGATGAATGCGCAGGGTTTAGTTACGAGTAACTCAAAAAGAAAAATAGAGTACTTAGAGAACTAACCCAAAAATGAAAAGAAAATAGATATAATGAATATAGTGAAACCTGGTATTCCCTAGAGACTGGGAATGATGATCAAATAAAAGGGTTTCCAAACTTATAGATCAGATAGAAAAAATAGGAATCAAGGGGGAACCGCAATATATGGGAAAGACAAAAACACGGATATATGAGAAATATAGTAACTCAGAATGTGAACTAATAGCGGTAGAATTTGAATCTGAAAAATTGATGACATAGTAATATATAGACCTCCCTAATACTAAAGAGTTTGACTTAATAATTGAAAATTGGATGATATATGTAGAAATCA
Organism: Macrobrachium nipponense; assembly: GCF_015104395.2. Classification (NCBI taxonomy): domain Eukaryota; kingdom Metazoa; phylum Arthropoda; class Malacostraca; order Decapoda; family Palaemonidae; genus Macrobrachium; species Macrobrachium nipponense. The sequence goes on along the minus strand of NC_087210.1, from coordinate 85,906,798 downwards.
CAAGGACTGGACTATTCTCCTATCTGGTGACTTCAACTTTCCTTTCGTAGAATGGAAAGAACGAATAGGAGATTGTGGTTGTACTTATACATATACAAAAAGAGGAGTAATAGTAGTGCAGAAGATAAGAGGCAATTTGAAAAGCTATTAGATATGCTACTAGAATACAAAACATTCAACAAATAAATCACCTGCCAACAAGAAAGAAAATACTTTAGACCTAGTATTTGTGAACGAGATGAATTATGTTAAAGAAATAATAGTTTATAATGCGAGTATTTCAGACCATAATGTCATAGAATTAACAGTTACATTCCAAAGCAAGTGAAAATAGAGATAAGCAAGAAATGAAAAAGTGGGAAGGATATGGAAAATACAACTTCTACAGTAAAAATATAAATGGTCAGAAATTAATGAAGAATTAAACAAAGATTGGGATAACATTTTCGTAAGTGATGACTTATAACGGGTAAATACGGAGATATTATATAAAATATTGGAGATAATAGTGGAAAAAATATATACCGAGAAGAAAAATAAACATCATTCATGCATACCAAGAGACAGAAGGATCTTGTTCCAGAAAATCAGAAAGTGGAAAAAAGGTCTTGCAAAAGAAAAAAAATGCATGGAAAGTTATAGAAACTAAAAAGTAAGATCGAAAATGCAAAGAGAACAAAAGATTATACAATCAAAAGAAAATGAAAAACGGGACTTGGAAGAAAAAAACCCAATTAATATCAAGCAAAACCCCAAACTATTATACTCATATGCGAAGAAGATGAATAAAAGAAGAATAGAAATAGGCCCTCTGAGAATTGAAGGGAGATTAACGAATGAAAAAAAGGAAATTTGCAACATACTGGCAGAACGATATAGAGAGAAGTTCATTCACCCCTAGAATAGATAATGAAGATAATGATATAGAAGTAAGGATGAAAATAGTGAATATTTAGCTGACATAGATATTAATGAAGCTGATATTGTGCAGGCTATTAATGAAATTAAAAATGGAGCTGCTGCAGGGCCTGATGGAATTCCTGCTATTTTGTTAAAGAAAGTAGTTCATTCTATCGCAAAGCCACTTGCAATATTATTAAGACAAAGTGTAGATACAGGCAAGATATAATGATGAGCACCCAATTAGCATATATTACCCCTACTTTCAAAAGTGGATCAAGACTAGAGGCAAGTAATTATAGGCCTGTGAGTCTAACATCACATATTATGAAAGTGTATGAAAGGGTAATGAAGAAAAACAAAATAATTATGAAAACAATAATAAAAAACATAATTTGTTTAATAAAGGACAACATGGTTTCGTACCCGGAAAAAGTACACAAACCCAACTGTTAGTCCACCGTGAAAACATATTCAAAAATATGAAAAGCGGAAATGAAAAACAGATGTGGTTTATTTAGACTTTGCAAAAGCTTTTGATAAAGTAGACCATATATATTAGCGAAGAAAATTAGAAAACAACAATATCGTGGATAAAGTAGGAAGATGGTTAAAAGAATTTTTACACAACAGAAAACAGATAGTTATTGCAAACGACGAGAAATCGGATGAAGCCAGGTAATATCCGGTGTGCCGCAAGGTACGGTGTTAGCTGCAATACTGTTTGTTATTATGATTGAAGACATAGACAATAATGTTAAGGATTCGTAGTGAGTAGTTTTCGCAGATGACACAAGAATAAGTAGAGAAATTACTTGTGATGAAGATAGGAACGCTCTACAAAGAGACCTTAACAAAGTATATGATTGGGCAGAGGTAAATAGGATGGTATTTAACTCTGATAAATTTGAATCAATAAATTATGGAGACAGAGAAAGAAAGCTATATGCATATAAGGGACCTAATAATGAGACCATCACAAATAAGGAAGCAGTTAAAGACCTTGGTGTGATGATGAATAGGAACATGTTATGCAATGATCAAATAGCAACTCTGTTGGCAAAATGTAAAGCAAAAATGGAATGTTGTTACGGCACTTCAAAACAGAAAACCTGAACACATGATTATGCTTTATAAAACATATGTTCGTAGTCCACTTGAATATTGCAATATGATATGGTACCCACACTATCAAAAGGATATTGCACAAATAGAGAGTGTACAAAGGTCCTTTACAGCTAGAATAGAAGAAGTTAAGGACCTAGACTACTGGGAAAGACTACAATTCTTAAAATTATATAGTCTAGAAAGGAAGAATGAACGCTACATGATAATTCAGGCATGGAAACAGATAGGAAGGAATAGCAGAAAATATCATGGAACTAAAAATATCAGAAAGAGCAAGCAGAGGTAGATTAATAGTGCCCAAAACTATACCAGGAAAAATAAGGAAAGTACACAGGACATTAATCCACTACGCACCAGCATCGATAATGCAAGCGTCTATTCAATGCTTGCCAGCTCATCTGAGGAATATATCAGGAGTGAGCGTAGATGTGTTTAAGAATAAGCTCGACAAATATCTAAACTGCATCCCAGACCATCCAAGATTGGAAGATGCAAAATATACCGGAAGATGTACTAGCAACTCTCTGGTAGACATTAGAGGTGCCTCACTGAGGGGACCTGGGGCAACCCAACCCGAACAAGATGTAAGGTCTGTAAGGTAAGGTAAGGACATAACTTTCAGGAAGGGATTACGACAGCAATAATTATCACTTGCGTCTAATCTTTATCGACTTGATTTTCATTCCTCCTGTTTCGTGCCAGAATTTATTTTCCTTCACTTTGTTGTTTTATTGTTTATTTATCTATTTTGGGAGGTTAGAGAGATTACAAAAGACAAAAAACAATGTACATCCTGTGTGAGCAAATGTTTGTGTATTTACTATAGAGACAAGTAAGTATATTTTTTACAATTAATATAGTTGCTTTGGCGTGAATAAATACTCTTCTCTCTCTCTCTCTCTCTCTCTCTCTCTCTCTCTCTCTCTCTCTCTCTCTCTCTCTCGAGTTATTCGTCTTTTCTAGTCAGTTGTGCCGCCGTTATCATCAAGTTTTGGCACTGCTTATTTATCATCATCGAGTTTACGCATTGTATGTTTATATAACTGTCGACGTGTTTGTTCAAAGGATATTCCAAAAAAAAAAAATAATAATCTTAACATTTAGGAAATGCATTTCTCACATTACTATTTGCAAAACATTCACTTAAAAGACTTCAATATAATATAATATAATATAATATCATAAATATATATATATATATATATATATATATATATATATATATATATATATATATATATATAAACAAACTAATTTCAAAATCATTGAAGTGAACTTTCAGTATTGATATTAGCCAAATATTCTCACTTAAAATATTATATATATATATATATATATATATATATATATATATATATATATATAAAACAAGGTTTTTCCCACGAAGAAAAAAAAATGAAAAGCGAGATAGCCAAGCACTTTCGGCTAGGTTCGACCCTTTACTCAGGCACAAGTAAAGGGTCGAACTAGACCGAAAGTGC